>NC_067305.1:3240557-3345720 GCF_020740795.1 Apus apus
GAAGGCACGTGAGGATCAGCTGAACCCCTTTCTGGTGGCATCAGGTGCTGATGGTTTCCCTGGGGAGAGGAGCCCCACTCTGCCCCACGGTGAGCAGATCCCCAGGCTGTGGTCCCATTCCACATCCCCCACCACCCCAAATTATCCCCCCCCCCACCTCTGAAGGACACTGTGGAGTAGGGACAACCAGAAGTTCAAAAGGAACCTGGCTGAAAACACTGAAAATCAAGGGCAGGAGGGAGCAGCCCCAGGACTTTGGAGTGGAACTCTGTGGGAAGGGGAGAGAGGGGCTGCCAGCAGGCAGGGGACAGCCCTGCTGTGACCCTGCAGGATGGTCCCCCAGCCCCGTGGGGCTGGCTTAGTGTTTGGTGGGTGCTGTAGTGTTGCTGTGCCACCAGATCCCTCCCCTGAGCCCCCCGGGAGCAGGTCCTGCTTTGGTGTTGGGCATCCGTGGGGAGAAGGGTAGTGTTGGATGGGGTGGGGGCGCAAAGGGCTGGCTCCTCGGTGGGCTTGGGGGCTGCTTTGCCCTCCCTAGGTGAGGGATACATCCTGGCTTTCCCACCTGGCTCATCCAGATGCTTGACCCAAAGGAAAGACATAAAAACTGGAAGAGGGAAGAGGCCGGGGAGGACCGAGGGGGGTGGGCAAAGTACCGAAGATCAAGCACCAGAAGGACAAAACGAAAACAAAAAACCCCACCAAAAAAACCCCCAGAACAATCAAATAACCAAATTCACAGGAGGCAGGGAGGGGTGTGTGTAAGGGGGAGGGGCCGTTCGACCCTTCTGGCTTGTTCCCTGGTGGCAATCTGGCCCCGAGGTGACACAGAGAGAGGACACGGCCCCGCTGTCAGGAGAGACCTGGATGGGGGCTGGAGGTGGAATGGAAGGCTCTGCCCGGCGCGGGGGGGACACGAGGGGGCGATGGCGTTTCACTGAGGTAGCGGAACCAGCACTTCCACGTAGTTGAGGGGGAAGAAGCCCGATTGGCCGTTGATCATGCCCTCGTACCAGTTTTCGTCGATCTGGTTGGTCAGGGTGATGATGTCTCCTTCCTTGAAGCCCAACTCGCCGTCGTTCTCGGGTTCGAAGTCGTAGAGAGCTTTGCAGCAGGGCTGGTCCAGGGGGGCTGTGGGGAAGAGGTGTGGGGGGGAGAGGAGGTGAGTGGGACCCCCCCCAACACAGCCCCTGCCCCCAGCCCCCAGCTCTGCCCACACTGGGATGTCCTGCTGCTGGTGGGTGTTGGATTCAGGCCCCACGCAGGACTTGGGGGCTCAGCCAGAGCTGGGGCTTGTACCAGGGGTTGGAACACCCTGTCCAGGAGCAGCTGGACCTTCGTTGTCTCCATCATGGTGAAGCATTAACTCCTTTTGATGAGGACTTTCTCTAAGGGCATGGAGGGAGAGGACAAGGGGGGATGGATTTAAACTGGGAGAGGAGAGATTGAGGTGAGACATGAGGAGGAAATTCTGTGCTGTGAGGGTGGTGAGACCCTGGAACAGGTTGCCCAGGGAAGCTGTGGCTGCCCCATCCCTGGCAGTGTTGAAGGGCAGGTTGGATGGGGCTTGGAGCAACCTGGGCTGGTGGGAGGTGTCCCTGCCCATGCAGGGGGGTTGGAAGCAGATGATCTTAAATTCCCTTCCAACCCAAACCATTCCATGATTCTGATTTAAATTCCTCACTGGCTTTTAGTTCATTGGTTCCTCTTGCTCTTTCATCATCTTCTCCCAAAGCAGACTCCCACCTCCAGCACCTCTGTACTGCTTGTCCCTGCCTGGACTTCCCTGCTCCAAACTAAACTGCAACCTAAATGTGACCACCACACTGGAAACCAGGTGGGGAAAAGCCACATTATTCTTCCAGAGACAAGAGAACCTGCTGTGCAGCTCATGGAGGATGGGGTTAGACATTGGCATCTGATGGAGGAGGACCCTGAGGGTCCCTTTAGAGAGGTCACCCCAATTCTGAGGGTGATGGGAGGGAGAGGACTGTGACTGCATCCCTGGCCAGAGAGCTTTAAATCCATGAGCAGCTTGGTGATGCATGTGAGGCTGGCCTCCCAAAATGGGGAGAAAAGCCAAGCCTTTCTCCCACATCTTCAGCTCCACAATTTTTTGGACTTCAGATGAGGTGTTTTTGTGGCAGGGAAAGCTGCTCCCTGCTCCCAGATTTTGGGATGGGGAGGCACTCACCTGTGAGCTGTAGGGATGCAACTGGAAAAGGACTGAGTGAATCAAGCCCACCCAGGTCTGCAGGGTCCCCCCTTAACCCCCCATGCTCTTCCAACCAGGGCAGGAATATCAACCAGCACCTCTGGTCTGCTCAACTTCCCCAGCAAGAAAAGAACCCAGCAGAGAACTTGGAAAACACCAAAAGAGGCAGCAAAGCAGGTTTGTGGTCTTGAGGGAACTTCCCAAAACACCAGGCTGGTCCCACCACCCCCAGCACTGCCCCTGCACCAGGCTCCTCAAGTCCTCTTGCTCCCTTGCTGCATCACCACCAGCTTCACCCACCATGATGACTCTGAGCCATGGAGCCAGCCCAGCCTCTGGACCCCCAAGGGACCCTGATGGGGGTCCCTTGGGGGTCCAGAGGCTGGGCTGGCTCCCCTCTGGATCCCATCTCCAGGAACTCTGACCTGCAGACCCATTTGAGGCTCCTCTGCCCAGCTGGGACCACAGGTCCCACACCCATGGTGTGGCTGAACGAAAACCTCAACTTGGGAGGTGATAAATCCCCAAATTTGGGCTTAGCTGGAGGGTTTTTTGAACTGGGTTGTCCTGTTGGCCAAGCTCAGCACGGAGGTGTTTTAGTGGCTCCAAAGCAGCAGCATGAGGGAAGGAGGAGTGAGGTGGGATGAGGAAGAAGAGATGGGACACACATCATGCAGTGCCAAGGGAGGACACTCACGGATACTCCTGACGGAGGATCGGGACGGCTTGTCGGATCGGAAAGAGGAGGAAGCTGCTTCCAAACAAAAAGAAACGTGCTTAAAACCATGGGAATTGGGGAGAGGGAAAGGCAGGACCCAACGGGAGGAGCTGGGAGGAGAAAGGAGGTGGCCAACATGCTGTTAGAACCCCCTTTGTGGGGACCAAAGAGGGGGGGGATAAATGCAGCGGGATGGAAAAAGGGGAGGGAACCAGAGATGCTTCACTCGTCCTGTCTCCAGAGTGGGCATGAGTGGCTGGAGATCCCACTGGGACATCCCCAAAGCCAAGATAACCAAGGTTGTTGGACCCCAAGAGAAAACAATCCCAGTCTAGAAGCATTTGGGACATTTTTCAGAGCCACCAGGCACACCTAGCACACCACAACCACCGTTTTGGTTCCCTTCCATCCCCAGGAGGCTGCTCCAGAGGCACCTGCGTGGACACACACACACAGAGAGGACAACTTTACCTGAGCTTTTTGGGGTGGGAGTGCAGGAGAAGCCCCCATTAGATTGGTCAGTGTCTGCAAAGTCATATGTCTCCCTGGGTTTGGGCTTGTATTCCCGCTTGGGGCGTGAGGAGGCCTCCCTCATCCTGCAGGAGGGGAGAGAAAGGTGGATAAATTGAAGTATGAAACAGGAGTGGGAGGAGATCAACGTGGTATTTATTCTTCTTTGTGGCTACACAGGGGAGCAGATTGGTTTGTAGACAAGAATCATAGAACCCCAGACTGGTTTGGGTTGGAAGGGACCTTCAAGATCATCCAGTCCCACCCCCTGCATGGGCAGGGACACCTCCCACCAGCCCAGGTTGCTCCAAGCCCCATCCAACCTGCCCTTCAACACTGCCAGGGATGGGGCAGCCACAGCTTCCCTGGGCAACCTGGGCCAGGCTCTCCCCACCCTCACACTCCAGAATTCCCTCCTCATGTCTCACCTCAATCTCCCTCTGCCAGTTTTCATCCATCCCCCCTTGTCCTCTCCCTCCCTGCCCTTGTCCCAGGTCCCTCCCCAGCTTTCCTGGAGCCCCTTCAGGCACTGGAAGCTGCTCCAAGGTCTCCCTGGAGCCTTCTCTTCTCCAGGCTGAACACCCCAACTCTCCCAGCCTGTCTTCATAGGGGAGCTGCTCCCCTCGGTGCTGGGGCATTTTGAAGATGGATCTGGCCCAGGGTTTGGGGCCTGGCCCTTAGAGAAGGCCACATGTCCCAGGCTTTGCTGGTGTGGTGTCTCAGGCCATTCAGGCCAGCAGAGGACACTCGTGCTGCAGCTCAGAAGCTCACAGCTGGCAGGATCCTCCCAGCTCTTCTAAATTCCAACCAGGCACAGGATCGACTCAGCAGTTGCTTCCAGGAAGGAAGAGCAGCAGGGCAGCACCACCAAATTGACCCGAGAAGGGGAGATGCTGCCTTGGCTCTGTCCAAGCCACCCTGTGCCATGTCCACAGCTCTGCAGGGGAGCCCCAGATGCAAGGAAGACACCTCCATCCTTGGCCAGGGTTTGGGGAGATGCTTGCTCAGGTGAGACAGAGCAGCAGGAAGAAATTTAGGAAGAAAAATGTGTTCCCGCGGGATCTGCTCTAGGCGATCCTGCTCTGGCAAAGGGTTTGGACTGGATGATCTCCAGAGGTCCCTTCCAACCCCACCACTCTGTGATTCTGCAGATGGCTGGGTATTTAGAGACGAGTACCAGAGGGAGGGTTCATGGCTGTGGAAGCAGAGACCCCACAGCCCCCCAGGACTCACCTCCGCTTGAGCTTCTCCGCGAGCTCGTCCAGGATCTGCACAGCCTGCCTGTGATAGTCCAGCTGGGCGTCCACCAAGGCTGAGAGCTGGCTCACCTGCTCGATCTGTGGGGGTCACACCAAGGGAGCTTGAGCAGGAGAACCCCTCGTTGTACCTGAGGAGTGTCCTGGGGACGTGGACCAAGGGCAGCTTCCCCAGGGAGATGACGAGAAGGTTTGGGATTTCAGACATGAGACTCAGGAGGACAGAGGACACCTCCCACCATGCTCTGGGCTCCTGTGTTGGTACAAGCTCCCTCCCATCCTCTGGCCAGGAGCTGGATGAGGAAGAGGGGCTACAGAAAGGATGACAGACCCATCAAGCCATGTGCTGGGTCCTCAGGTCTGAGGTTTCAGAGACCAAAACCCCACTTGGCAAAAACAAGAGTGGAAACGAGTGTCTTAACTTCTGCATCCTTCTGAAGATCCCACCCTTGTGTACCCAGGACCACACCAACCACCCAGCAGCTCCCGGCCTGGGGAAGGGAAAACTCACATCAGTTTCTAGGAGGTTGTGCATACTGGTCTCTGCTACTTCCTTGGACTCTTCAAACTTCTCCAAGGCCTGTCGAAGTTCCTCCTCTGGGATTTTGCCCTGTCGTTTCTTCTTGTAGTCAAAGTCCAAACGTCTGCCTTCCAGCTTCTTGAGATGGTGCTGGGAAGAGGATGGTTATCAACAGCAAAAGAAAAGGAGGAAAAGCCAGAGACCAGGGGCAGCCAAACTCTCCTGCTGGGAAGGCAGCTCCAGTTACAGGTTGAGTTCATTAGTCTCAGCAACCTGATCCAGGAGCACATGTTTCTGTGGCTCCCACCTTTGTCCACCCTCTGGAGAGGCCCTGGAAGGTGATGGAGAACAGCAAGGCTGGGCTGCTGGGGGGTGACAGGGAGGAGGGCACCCCCCAAGTGCCAGGGATCACTGCCCTGCCCATGCCAAGGATCATGGACATGGCCATACCAAGGATCCCTGCTGTGGCCACGGGGATTCTTCCTAAAAACAACCTTCCACAAATTGGCCTGTGGGTGTGATTTCACCCCTCCCTTCCAGCCAAAAGTTGGAGGAAAACAGTGGAAGGAGCAGCCCAGGTCTGCTCCTCATGGAGGCCTCTGGTGAAGGTGAAGAACTGGCCCCCAGCTCCCCAGGAACAATGGGATCTCTGGAGGTCAGGGACTGGGATTCAGGCTCTGCAGCCCCTGATTCCTTAGGGTTGGGCTGTTTAAAGGAGCTCCATGGCAGACCTGGAGTAGAGGTAAGTGCTGAAACAGTAGTTGGCTGTTATTGTATCTGGGACACCACTGGAAGAGAAAATTCACTCCAGAGAGCTGCCCTGTGGATCCCAGGTTGGGATGGATCCTGTTACAAACCCTGGCCCTGCTTGGTATGGACTTGTCTCCCTGGCAGCACATGGGACAAGGGCAGGGAGGGAGAGGACAAGGGGGGATGGATGAAAACTGGAAGAAGGAGACTGAGGTGACATGAGGGGGAAATTCTTCCCTCTGAGGGTGGTGTGAGCCTGGAACAAGTTGCCCAGGGAAGCTGTGGCTGCCCCATCCCTGGCAGTGTTGAAGGGCAGGTTGGATGGGGCTTGGAGCAACCTGGGCTGGTGGGAGGTGTCCCTGCCCATGCAGGGGGGTGGATCTAGATGGTCTTGAAGGTCCCTTCCCACCCAAACCAGTCAGGGATTCAGTGATTCTGATGAGCTGCTGAGGAGCAGCAGCAGTGGTGCTGAGCAGGGAGGAAATAGCAGTGGATCTGGGGAGAGAAGGCACATGAAGGGAAGGAAACTGTGACACCCACAGGAGTCCTTGGCTCCCCCCACTACAGAGCAAGGGCTTCCATGCACCAAGAGAGGCCAGAAATGAAAGAAATGAGGAGGAGGGAGAAGCATCGAGGTGTTTACCTGTATCTCTTTCAGGTCTTTGTCACACAGGTTCTGGAGAGGATCAATAAAATTCTGTTTGACTTCAATATCCAGTGAGTCCTTCACCTCTGCCAACCGCTTCATGGACTCTCCAGCGTCGAGCAGCGCGTCGCCTTGGGGTGAGAGAAGGGAGGGAAGGAAGAGAGGAGAAGTGCTCAGCCAGTCACCCAGAGCTGCAGGTCCTGCTGGCTGCACACAGAACCACCCTGCCAACACACCCAAGCTCCATATCCCATCCAACATTCCCATTTTCTATCTGGAGCCAATCTCCCAGCCTGGCACAGAGCAAGCGGTGCCCGGTGGGAGCAGGCAGCTCCTGCTGGCACCACCTCCACACAGGACACTTCACTAACCTGCTGCATTTTCTTTTTTTACCCTCTGAAAAAAACCAGGAACAATCTCTACCGACTCCCCAGAGGAAGGAAAAGTCCAAATATTTGTTAAAATTGGCATTTTTAAGAGCTGCGAATTGGCCACGCGGAGCTTTTCTCTGGCCACTGCTGGCAGGAGAAGCCCAAGGCTGAGGTTATGTTGGGTCTGATCCAGCCTGGCCATCCTTTGATTCAGATAATTTTAAGCCCTGAACACTCTGACCAACTTTTCAAGTTTCCCCAGGTGCTGGCAGCAAACCTGCAGCCTTTTTATTCATTCCAGAAATTAATCTCCACTGGGCTGATCTTATCCCTTCTGTTCCTCTCTGAACCAAAGTTGCTTCTTGAAACCTGTTTTGTTTCATGCTTTTCCAAAGCTCCTGCCACAATGACAGAGGAGCTGCAAATGATTTTTAGTCCTGGCTTTTTATTCTAGTAGAAAACATCTCTAGGCTAAATTATCCCTGTGCAGCATGAGGAAAGCAACCAGGACAGAACAAGGAATACACCAGTGGAGAAGGAAAAGTGGAAACCCCACTCTACTCTCCAGCTGGGAAAAGAAATATCCAAAAAGAGTTATTTCAATTGTGATAACTCTAGATAACCTGCCCTAGGGAGGGATGCAGCACTAACACTGACATTTATCAAGTTAAGTGCTCCTTTAAACAGAGGCTATTAAAGGAAATCAAGGTTGGTGTGTTCTCCTAAAAACTTCCTTCCCCCTTGCTCTTTGTAACCACTCCAGTTCCTGCAAGTCAAGAGAGATGCAGGGCCCTGAGTTGGCCTAAGACTCTCTCCAGACTCCTTAACTGCTCCCAGTGGCCTCACCTGGAGCCCTGTGTCCAGTTCTGGGCTGCCCAGGTCAGGAAGGACAAGGAACTACTGGAGAGAGTCCAGCACAGGGCACTGAGATGCTGAGGGGGCTGGAGCATCTGCCTGGGAGGAAAGGCTGGGAGAGCTGGGGCTGCTCAGCTGAGAGAAAAGGAGGCTGAGGGGGGATCTGGTCAGTGCTGGTGAATATCTCCAGGGGGTGGCAGGAGGATGGGGCCAGACTCTGCTCAGGGGTGCCCAGGGACAGGACAAGGGGCAATGGGCACAAACTGCAGCACAGGAGGGTCAAGCTAAACGTAAGAAAAATACTTCTTGGCTCTGAGGGTGACAGAGCCCTGGGACAGGCTGCCCAGGGAGGCTGTGGAGTCTCCATCCCTGGAGACATTCCAACCCCACCTGGATGTGTTCCTGTGGGATCTGCTCTAGGGGATCCTGCTCTAGCAGGGGGGGCTGGATGATCTCCAGAGGTCCCTTCCAACCCCGCCACTCTGGGATCCTGTGATTTTCCCAAGGCATGAAGGCTCCTCCCTGCCCTGGCAGCCACCCGACAGCTGTGCCCTCTTCCAGGTCTGTCACGTGCACAGGCTGATGTTTTAGTGGATTAAAATTGATGTCACAGAGAAGCTTCATCCTCCCCACACTCCCCCCGCCCTGCAAGTCACACGTGGTTATGAGGAACTGTCACGCAAAAGCAGTTCTTGGCTCCAGCTCCCTGAGAGCAGAGCTCTGAGCTGGGAACGGCGCCGGAAAACTCGGCATCTCGTTTCCACCTCAGCGTTGGTTGTTTTAGAAGCAGGGAAGCATTTTTTTCCTCCCTGCAAATTCATCTCAGGGTTTAACGAGAAAGGGTGAAGAGGTGGTTTGGCACGATGGATTAGGGGCCAGGCCACTTGGGATCTGCTCACCCCTTCCCTGGAATCCTTTGAACCTCATTTCACAGCCCCCAGCACCGTCAAGGTGATGCAACGAGTCAGGAAGCCCTTCCAGAATGTGGAGTAACAGCTTGGAAACCTGGCAGCAGGCTTCACCAGCTCACCTGCATGAGATGAGATGGGGGGTGGGGGGGAGGTCTGGGGAGAGGTGGCCTGATGGGACACTCACCAAAGTTGGAATCATCTCCCAGCTCCTTGCCATAGCGGATCATGCACTCCCCCAGCAGCCCCTCCGACTGCGGGTACCCGGGGTTCTTCACCTGCCCGCGGATCTTGGACATGGTGTTGAGCATGGTGAGCTTGGCCCTGGAAGCTGGCACAGAAACAGCCACAGTCGTGCTTGCAGTTATTTGGACTTGCCAGCAGCTGCTGGTCACTGCCAACATTTATTTTTTTCCCCTTCAAGCTACACCCAAAGCCAAGAAGCCCTATTGTCCTCCTCAACCAGAAATACCATTCGCGGCGAAAAGAGCCGGTTCTTTTCCAAGGCACCGAGCAAAAATAGTTCCCCACAGCTTGGTAGTGAAGGCCAAAGGAGCTTCACCAGCCCTCCCATAGTCCCTGGAGTGCTCTCTGAAGGAGCTGGCTGGAAGCACACAGCACAGCAGGCTCCAGAGGAGCAGCCTGCAGAGCCAGTCTCCCCTTCCCAGCCCTGACGCTGCTTTTTATGGACACTCCAAGAAAATACAACCCTGGAGCACCTTCCAGTGCCTGAAGGGGCTCCAGGAAAGCTGGGGAGGGACTTGGGACAAGGGCAGGGAGGGAGAGGACAAGGGGGGAGGGATGAAAACTGGAGGAGGGGAGATTGAGGTGAGACATGAGGAGGGAATTCTGGAGTGTGAGGGTGGTGAGAGCCTGGCCCAGGTTGCCCAGGGAAGCTGTGGCTGCCCCATCCCTGGCAGTGTTGAAGGGCAGGTTGGATGGGGCTTGGAGCAACCTGGGCTGGTGGGAGGTGTCACTACCCATGCAGGGGGTCGGGACTGGATGATCTTGAAGGTCCCTTTACACCCAAACTATTTTGTAGGTCTGTGATTCTATGAAAACCAGGTCTCCTTCAGCACCTCTCTAGATCCAAGGCTAAAGACGTGTCTGTTCTTTCACTGCTCAACAGCACCAGCAGCATCTGACAGCCCAGGAACACAAAGAGAGGGATCAGGATCTTCACCTGTGTCACCAGATCTCAAACGTGGGCTGGTGACCAGTATCTTAGGGCTAAACAAATTTTCTCTGATGTCTCTCTGACCCCTCTGTCTCTTTTCCTGGGGGACAGAGGGAAGGGGACAGGAGAGGTCCAGGGACTCACCTGGGTTGGGCTGGAGGTACTCTATTGTTCTGGTCAATACTTCTGTAACTGCCTTGCTGGTCAGGTCCACTTTCTGTAGGAAAGACAAGATGATCAAGTTCAGCTCAAGGCTTTGCCAAGGTCACAGAGGAGTCAGCTGGGCTATTTTAGTGGTTTCTCTTGTTCTCTGCTCACCTTTTCCATTTCCTTGAAGTCATCGTCGAGTTTGGTCCCTTCAGCTCCCCCGACCTTCTCACTGACCAGCTGCAGAGAAAGAAGGAGGAGGAATCAGGCAGGGCAGCTGAGTGCTTAAAGCTCCTTAGTCCTCATGTAGTGAGGCCCTGGGGCAGAAACGGATGAGGGGTGGTCCTGACAGCACCAGCAAGGGGCTGGAGGTGGCAGAACAGCCCAAAGCACCTCACAAAGACACCGTCTCACCACAAATCCAAGTGTCTCCAACCCTCTGGCTCAGTCAGGATATTCCTCACCCAACACAGATCCCTCAGTCCCACCACAGGGCCCAACTCCAACACCTGCTGGCAAAAACAAGCAGCAGAATTGTCTCTTGACTCCATTTTGAGCCAAGACTTCAGTTCCAGACACGGCAAAACGCAAATAAACAGGGAATGAACCCACTCTGCTCCCAGCACAAGGACAGGGGCTAGGGTGAGCAAGGCCCTCTGAAAACCCTAAACCATCATTCCTCCTTGAGGGAGAGGCTGGAGAAGTTTGGGATCTGGAGCAGGTGGGGTTGGATTCTTTGTCAGTGGAGCACAGAGACCTGCAGTAAAGTTTCCAAATCCATTTCTCAAAGCGTCTCTGAGGTCTGTTCAAAAAGTAGTGAGAAGGTGAGATGCTTAAAAGGCTTGGGCTGTTGGTGTGAAGGGCTTATCAGCCTTCTCCTAAAGATCACTTGGTCTAAGAAAAGCCCCTTGCTCCCTAAACCTCATCATCCAACCAGCCGAGCTGAAGGAGTAATACATGACTCAATAAATCCACCCCAAAGTGTCTTTCCCTGCAGCCCAAATGGAGAGGAACATCTTCCCAGCTCCATGCTGGTGTGGAGTGGCAGGACCAGGATGCAGGACGTGAGGATCAGTCAAAATTCATTCTTATCTTGCCCCAGACTGATCTGAATGGGCAGAAAATCACATCCAGGGACATCAAAAGTGGTCAAGGAAACAGGAGCTGACTCCCAAGCACTTGATCCCTGCTGTGGGACACTGCCAGGATTTCTCCTGTTTGGAGTCAAAACTCCAGCTCTGGAGGAACAATACAGACTTGTTTACTTCAACATCAAATATTTGATGTTATCAAGTCTTTCTTCCTCTGGAAGCCTCCTGCTCCCAGGGGGATTCAAACTGGTTCCTTACTTTTTGGAGGAAAGTGGGGAGGGGAGGAATCCAGTTCCCAAGCAGGACATTACAACGAACAAGATCTTCAGTGTTTCAGCAAAATCTCCTGGTTCAGACCCCAAAAGAGGAAGGAGAAACAAATAATGCTCATAGTCAAAGATCCTCAGGAGCTGTGGTGTGGAGGAGCAATTATCACTGCTCAAAGCCCAGCCACAGCTGACCAGCTTCTTGTATCTTGGTAGGGGAACAGCTGGAACTGCCAAGGCAGTTGCTGGGATTGTGGAGCAGAGGATGGGGAGCACAGAGAGCTCTTGAAATGGACCACTGGGCATGGAGCTGGGCAGGCTCATCACCACAGGGCCAAAAGGAGGGCTCAACAAGGCTGGCAAAGCAGGGAAGAGCTTGGTTGCATCCAGGGAAGCCTTTGGTTTTCCTCTTTGGGAGGAAGAACAGCTCAACAGAGGACCCGAGATGCCAAAGAGGGATTCCTGGAGCTCACCCCCTTCACATACACACACTGGGGGGAAGGAAAGGGTTGATGCTCTCCTGGGGATTTAACTGTCCTTCTTAACCCTCAGATAAGGTCTTCACAGGTTCACAGGGAGAACAGGTCAGGGCAACCCAGACCCACATACAAAAAAGGTTTGAATGGGTATAATCACCCCACAGGTCCCTGCAGACAGGCAAGTGATCCCAGCTTGAGTTCTTTGCCCCCAGCATAAGGACACGGAGCTTCTGGAGAGAGTCCAGAGGAGGCCATGGAGATGATCCAAGGGCTGGAGCAGCTCTGCTCTGAAGACAGGCTGGGAGAGTTGGGGTGTTCAGCCTGGAGAAGAGAAGGCTCCAGGGAGACCTTAGAGCACCTTCCAGTGCCTGAAGGGGCTCCAGGAAAGCTGGGGAGGGGCTTGGGACAAGGGCAGGGAGGGAGAGGACAAGGGGGGATGGTTTTAAACTGGAAGAGGGGAGATGAACATTAGACATTTTGAAGAAACCCTTCCCTGTGTGGTTGGTGGTCCTTCACACCCAAACCAGTCTGGGATTTGATGATTCTAAATCCTCAACCAAATTCAGTGGCCCAGATACTCTCCTAGGTTCATGCTGAAGCACATCAGCTGGTTGGTGTGAAAGCTGAGAAGCAGGCTGAGCTCTCTGGTTTCTTCAGCCTCTCAGCCCTGCCAGGACAGGACACACACACTAAAAGGTTAAACCTGAAGCAAACCCTGCCCCAGCTCCCAGAAGGGAGCAGAAACCCTGGGCTGCACCACCACAGCAGCCAAAGCCAAGTGTTTCCTAGAGCAAATATTAACACAGGGAGATGGAATTGAGTGTCATGGCCCAGTGAGATCAGAAACTGGTTCCAAGCAGGACAGCTGCTGAGCTGGCATCCCACCCAGGCCAGGTTGCAGCAGACAGGGCACACGAGGTCCAACAGAGGAGCCAGGAACCCATCCCTTGCTCCTCATCATCTTTAATGAAAGGGATACTGGCAGTTGCAATATGCCCCAGATAACTCCAGCCTGAGATCAGAGCAGGGAGGTGTGTTTAATTCGAGGCTGGTGCCAGGCTCCTGAGCAGGGTTAGGGCTCAGTGACCATCACCAGGAGCATGGCATCCAGCCTGCTTCATCCTGCAGGAGAGCTAATCCAGAGGGATGGGAGACAGGAGAGCTAATCCAGAGGGATGGGAGACAGGAGAGCTAACCCAGAGGGATGGGAGACAGGAGAGCTAATCCAGAGGGATGGGAGACAGGAGAGCTAATCCAGAGGGATGGGAGACAGGAGAGCTAATCCAGAGGGATGGGAGACAGGAGAGCTAATCCAGAGGGATGGGAGACAGGAGAGCTAATCCAGAGGGATGGGAGACAGGAGAGCTAATCCAGAGGGATGGGAGACAGGAGAGCTAATCCAGAGGGATGGGAGACAGGAGAGCTAATCCAGAGGGATGGGAGACAGGAGAGCTAATCCAGAGGGATGGGAGACAGGAGAGCTAATCCAGAGGGATGGGAGACAGGAGAGCTAATCCAGAGGGATGGGAGACAGGAGAGCTAATCCAGAGGGATGGGAGACAGGAGAGCTAATCCAGAGGGATGGGAGACAGGCACTTCTGTCCACCCCAGAGCAGTTCCCAGACTGCTTTGTGGTTTCTACAGCCTCAAATTAAAGAGCACTGACCCACGAGGGTTCCCATCCCTCCCCTTTTGCAGGGAACTGGAGCCATCCCCATTTCCCCTCACTGTTCCCAACCCACCGGAGGGGCTGCACGTGGTGGAAACTCTTTGGAAATGAAAGAGCTGTTGTTTGAAGGCCGTGCTGGGGCAGGAGGTCGTCGGCAGGGAGAGGCAGGGTTGGTATGTGGAGAGAGGGGGAAGGAGGGCAGGATGAAGAGGGCTTCTCTCTCACAGCTGGGAGAGAGAGAAATGTCTCTGGGGGATGAGGGAGGGCTGTGAATTTAGACACAAAACCCACAAGGGCTCTCGTCAAAACCCACAATTCCTTCAGCCCCATCAGCTCCAGGACAACCCAGGGCAAATAAAGAAACCTGAGCAACCACCCCTTGCAAGGTCAGGCTGGCAAACTGCACGTGAAGCAGGTGGATCAGCCAGGTCTGTCTACACCACCACTGGAGCCCACACAGGTCCCAGAGATCTGGAGAAGGACCCAACCTGCTCCCACCCCAAAGCTGAGTTTCCCTCATTGCTGGCTGCAGTGTCACCCCCATTGAAGTTAGGGTGTTCAGCCTGGAGAAGAGAAGGCTCCAGGGAGACCTGAGAGCACCTTCCAGTGCCTGAAGGGGCTCCAGAAAAGCTGGGGAGGGACTTGGGACAAGGGCAGGGAGGGAGAGGACAAGGGGGGATGGATGAAAACTGGCAGAGGGAGATTGAGGTGAGACATGAGGAGGGAATTCTGGAGTGTGAGGGTGGTGAGAGCCTGGCCCAGGTTGCCCAGGGAAGCTGTGGCTGCCCCATCCCTGGCAGTGTTGAAGGGCAGGTTGGATGGGGCTTGGAGCAGCCTGGGCTGGTGGGAGGTGTCCCTGCCCATGCAGGGGGGTTGGGACTGGATGATCTTGAAGGTCCCTTCCAACCTAAACCGATCTGTGAGACTGTGATTAGCATTCCTGCCAGGAGCAGAGGGCTGTGCAGGAGGTGTGCCCAGCCAGGATCTGCCTCCAGGAGCACATCAAGATGGGGAGAGGTTGTGTGAGCAGCAGATGAGGCTGTTCCTCAGGGCAGCCCCAGCTCAGAGCAATGGGATGGGCTGTTCTGCCTTGTTGTGTGGCTCCCAGGAGCTGCTGTTGGCAGAGTGTGAGAGATGCAGAGAAGAAAAAAAAGAAGAAAGGAGATTTTTGTACAGCATCATCAGCACAACTCAGGATAAAGTGAGAGGGAAGATGCCATCAGCCAAACCTCCCCCACCAAGGAGTGCTGGACACCTGGAAACACAGAGGAGAGCAGGTCTGCAGCACTTGCCACGCTGCAGGTTCTTTCCCCTGCCCAACCCAGGGCACAAATCAGTGTCATTTTCTGCTAATAAACACCTTTCCCATGGGACTTGACACACCTGATTTTGACATCCTGCTCTTTAGCCTTCAGACACTTTCAGATGGGACATGATCTCTGACTCCCACAGCCTCAAACAGTCAAAACACACCAAGAGAAACACAAAACCTGTTGTTTTTAAACTGGCTTTTTCCACAGCCAACACTCAGCCCTGTTTATAACACATCAAACACACCCCACCCTTGCATCCAAACCACTTGCCCACAGCAGAATGAAAACCTTCTCCCTCCTGATGCTGAAGTATCAAAGCCTTCCTCTTCCTCCCCAACTCTCAACAGAAAGTTCCCTTCATGAACTAATAAAAAAAAAACACCCTACAGATGAGCAAACATACAAGCAGCTCTACCCTGGCTGCCTTCATCAGGGAAGAGCGAGTCCAGTGGAAAAAAACAGCCCATAATTTTTAAAGGTGCTGTAAATATCTTTGTTTTACATTGACAAAAGGGCTTGAGGACAAGAAGAGAGCCTGCTAGGGACATGTCAAAGCAATCAAAGCAAAGCAGGCTAACTGGGATCACTGGTGCGCAGTTCCAGCCATGTCTGGTAGAACAGATCATAGACTCAGACTGGTTTGGGTTGGAAGGGAACTTAAAGATCATCCAGTCCCATCCCCTGCATGGGCAGGGACACCTTCCACCAGCCCAGGCTGCTCCAAGCCCCATCCAACCTGCCCTTCAACACTGCCAGGGATGGGGCAGCCACAGCTTCCCTGGGCAACCTGGGCCAGGCTCTCCCCACCCTCACACTCCAGAATTCCCTCCTCATGTCTCACCTCAATCTCCCTCTGCCAGTTTTCATCCATCCCCCCTTGTCCTCTCCCTCCCTGCCCTTGTCCCAGGTCCCTCCCCAGCTTTCCTGGAGCCCCTGCAGGCACTGGAAGCTGCTCTAAGGTCTCCCTGGAGCCTTCTCTTCTCCAGACTCAACACCCCAACTCTCCCAGCCTGGCTCCAGAGCAGAGCTGCTCCAGCCCTGGATCATCTCCTTGGCCTCCTCTGGACTCTCCCCAGGAGCTCCGTGTCCTTCTTGTGTTGGGAGCTCTAGAACTTGACACAGATGAGTGGGAAGCTGCCTAAAACCTTGTTAGAGCCTTGGCCACTGCTCTGGCTCAGCAGGCCCCGACTCCCTGGCATTTAATGTATGTTGAAGCTCTAAAATGGACGGACAGTAAACAGGGTCAGTGTCTGGGTTGCAGTTGGTGGGGCTGGGCACTTGGCAGGGCCCCAAAAAAGCCCTCTCAGAACATGCTGTGATTCCAGCAGCATGGCCAGGAGGAGCTCAGCAGTGCCTGGAAACACCCAGGGGTCCTGCCTGAGCACCCCACATCCCTCAGCCACTGTAGAGCCTCCTGGCCTGGGAGGTGTCTGGGTGATGTCTGAGCCCTGACGTGATGCCTGTCCCCACCAGCACAAAGTGTCTCATTAGAGGTTAATTGTCACCTTCCTGGTGCAATCCTGGGAAATGAAGTGAGACTGGAAGGTGCTGGTCTGATAGCAGACACCCTGTGGGATGCAGAGCCCGGGGACATGGTGGTGAGGGTTCACCATCCTGGGTACAGCTCCAGCTCCTGGCCACCAAGGCACTGAGCACGAGGGGCTGGGAACTGGGAAGAGGACCAGGAAGCTGCCATGGAGCTGACCCAAACCCAACCAGGAGCTTTGACACTGCCCTCTTCTCTCCAGCCAGCCCACAGCTCTGCCTGTTCAGGTTGGAGCTGCAGGTCCATGTGCTGCCTCCTTAGAGGCTTTTAAGCTTTTCTTTTTGAAATGAAAAATGGAAGGTACCCTCTCCTGAGGAAGGAGGGTGCTGAGAGGCAGCAGACACCTCAGCTGAAGGAGAGATGGGCACGCCCACAGCAAAGCACATGCCAACCTGAGCAACTTCTGACCTACTTTAAGAAGAAAACAGATCCAAGGAGGAACAATTACCACCAGCTCCATAACAAAGAGGAAGGCACAATCCCCAGCAAATCCTCATGCTCCAAAGAGCTGGGGGACTGAGGCACCCAGCAGCTTCGTGGTCCTTGGGCTGTGCATCCACTGGACCCTCTCACCTCATTCCAAGAGAGAATACAAGTGCTAGGAGAGGAAAGAGCAGGAGGAGCCATTTGCCTGCAGTCAGGAGCAGGTTAGAGGCAGAGTGAAAAACAGAAGGTGGGTGTGACTCAGCAGACCCCATCCCACCATTTCTCACATGCCTGCACAGCTTCAGGGCAAACCAGTGGATGAGGAACAGCAGCTGAAGCTCTTGATCCTCTAAGCAAGACATCAGCCCTATGAACCAGCCAGTCTTGGGGCATCCGAGTGCTCTGGTTGGGTCACCAGAGTTGTCTGGTCTGGCTGCTAAAGAGCTGACAGGAGCATTTTTACTCCACTTGCCAGCCCTCAACCTTCCCTTGAACTTCCTTGCCTTTGCTTTTCCTCTTCCCATCTGTCACCAGGAGGCCCAGTCCCTTCCCAGTCTCACCACGCGAGCCCCGGCCACGGCGCACGCCGAGGTTCTCTGCCTCCTCCAGACACGTGCACCAGGAAAACATGTCTAGAAACAAACCCAGCTTTCCACCCCCTCACCATCTGAGATGGGGATTTAGCCACTCTCCACCCAACACTGCAGGAATAGCCTTGATTTGGAGCAGGAAGGTCAGCCCAGAGCTATGAAGAGCTCCTTCCCTCCCGACAAGGCAGAAAAGCCTCCCAAGTGACCTCACCTTGTCATCTTCTCCTAGAAGAACTACAAAGAAAAGGCTGCTGCATTGTGAAGCAGCTTCTAGAGAGACACCTGTCAAATCCCCTCCTCAAAGTGCTGTGGAATGACTCATCTCCCTCCTGCAGATGTGCTCGGAGGAATGAGGACAGCAGGAATTAAAAAAAATAACACCAAAAAGTCCCTTCAGCAGCAGCCAGCAGGTCACCTGGCAGAGCTGGGGCCACAAAAGGGCACAGACACCCACTGCAATGCAGCCCCTGCTTTTCCTTGTCTCATGATGGTATTTAAAACCCTGGTTGTGATCCCTGGTTATGAGGCTTTGTGGCCTCCAAGGGAAATCCAGAGCCTCCTGCCCTCCTGGAGGTGGCACTGAAAGGGTACCAATTCTGCCTCCAAACCAAACCCACCCTGTGGGTGGGGGGAGCAAAGCTTGCAAAATGCAGCTCTCACCATGGGGAAGACACCTGAAATATTCCTGCTGCAGGGAAGGGGACACACCTCCCCACAGTCAGTGACAGTCATTTGCATCACAAATGTTTGCTGCTATTCTTAGTCCCTTCTCGTTTGCTCTGCACCAAGTGAGACATCTTTTCTGTTGGGCTGGAAAAAAAACAAAGTATAATTGGGTCAAGCTAACAGGGAAAACCAAAACCACGTCAGGGAGAAAGCAGCAGCTCTCCCCTCACTGCCTTCCTCCTCACCCGCTTCCAGCCCCTCCAGCAATCCCAGAGGAAGTCCTCTAAAGCCAGGGGAAATGTGGAATATTTGCCTTGCATCCTGATTTCCTGCCTGACCTCCCCACGTCCTATCAGGGAAGAGCCTTCAGTGAATCATGGCCTGACGGGGGTGAAGCTGCTGAGCCATCATTCCTCAGCAGCTCCACCCGACCTCTGCAGGCCCAGGGGAACAGAGACAAGTCTCCCAGGCCTGGAACTGCTCATTAGATGGGATATAATGAGTAGAAAGCACTGCAAGTGCCTCCTGCTAATTTCAAGTACAAAAGCTCTTGTGCAAAGCTTCCAGGATGAGCTGGAGCAGAGCATCCAGCAGGCCTGTCCTTCAGCCAGAGTGTGGAGAAGCTCAAACATCTGGGCCTTCCAGTGCCTGAAGGGGCTCCAGGAAAGCTGGGGAGGGATTTGGGACAAGGGCAGGGAGGGAGAGGACAAGGGAGGATGGATGGAAACTGGAAGAGGGAGATTGAGGTGAGACATGAGGAGGGAATTCTGGAGTGTGAGGGTGGTGAGAGCCTGGCCCAGGTTGCCCAGGGAAGCTGTGGCTGCCCCATCCCTGGCAGTGTTGAAGGGCAGGTTGGATGGGGCTTGGAGCAGCCTGGGCTGGTGGGAGGTGTCCCTGCCCACGCAGAGGGGTCGGATCTAGATGATCTTGAAGGTCCCTTCACACCCAACCATTCCATGAGTCTATGATCTGCCTGCACACTGCTCCTAGAGACATCACAAAAAAGGGAAAAAAAGGGACAGGAGGGTTTATGACACATGGACATCCCTGAGGAAAACACTGCAGCTGCAGGAGAGCTTGTGGAAAAGCAGCAGATGGGATTTCTGCTCCTCTGCAAACCGAGATGGATGAAGAAATGCCTCCCTGAGGTGCACGACATGAACTGGCATCACCCAGATTTAAAAAAAAAAACAGCAACAAAGCCTGGAGACTATCAAGGAACGGGGGAGGAGCCAGAAGAACCTCTGGATTTGCAGCATGATGGGAGCAAACCAGGATGATGGGACAAGTAGAGGAACTACCTAAAGAGTTTAGTCACAGTTTTGGGTGGCAGACAGTGCTAATGAGTTCAGGGGAGTCAAGGTGAGTTCCCAGGCAGGTGTACAGCCAGAAGGGAGATCAAACAAGCAATGCTGAGCTCAGGCAGGAGCTCAGCTCCAACAAAGGGAAGAGAAAACCCAGTGTCCTGGCTCAGAAGGGGCAGCAGGAGCTCTGTGCAGAACGTGTTCAGCAGCAACAGTGTCAGCCAAGGGAAAACTCCAGCACCGACCCAGTGATACCTCAGTGTACACAAACATCAAAGGGGGAGAGAAATCACTGTGCATGTTATAAACACTCCTTTTCCTTGTTAATTTCAATACTAGGAAAAGCTTGGTGGCTATCGGAGCAGAGCACAGCATCCCAAGGAAAAGGAGAGAGGGAAGGAGGGAACACAGAATCCCATACTGGTTTGGACCTTCAAGATCATCTAGATCCAACCCCCTGCATGGGCAGGGACACCTCCCACCAGCCCAGGTTGCTCCAAGCCCCATCCAACCTGCCCTTCAACACTGCCAGGGATGGGGCAGCCACAGCTTCCCTGGGCAACCTGGGCCAGGCTCTCACCACCCTCACACTCCAGAATTCCCTCCTCATGTCTCACCTCAATCTCCCTCTGCCAGTTTTCATCCATCCCCTCTTGTCCTCTCCCTCCCTGCCCTTGTCCCAAGTCCCTCCCCAGCTTTCCTGGAGCCCCTTCAGGCACTGGAAGCTGCTCTAAGGTCTCCCTGGAGCCTTCTCTTCTCCAGGCTCAACACCCCAACTCTCCCAGCCTGGCTCCAGAGCAGAGCTGCTCCAGCCCTGGGATCATCTCCGTGGCCTCCTCTGGACTCTCTCCAGGAGCTCCAAGTCCTTCTTGTGTTGGGGGCTCCAGAACTGGACCCAGCACTCCAGACACCCACAAGACCACCAGCAGCAATCCAGCAGTGCACGTTGGACAGACTCGAACTCCTGCTTCTCCAAGAGCTCTCCCTGGGGCCTTCCCCACACCCAGGCCCTGTCACACCTCCAGCCCATGCAAGGTGCTGCTGAACCCCTCATTTGCTTCCTGATTCTCACTTCAGAAAGCTTTAAATGTGAAAAAAAAAAAATCCCTCCCAGCACTTTGCAGTTTGTTTTTTCTCTGCAGATCACACTGGGGACACATCACCACCTCCTCCCTGCCCGCAGTAGGTGCACCAGGAACCTGGGTAGACATTTAGCTGATGTTATCCCTCTCAAGCACCAAAGCACAGACTCCCTAGGTCTTTAAAATTCTCCCAGCACAACGAGGAGGAGCTTGATGATGGGAACAGCTACACCAACATCTGGCACTCCAGATTTGTGCCCCCCTCAGTCCACCCAAAACCACGTGCACGGACACGCGCCGCCAGCAAGAAACAAGATGTTTTCTAAATGCTCCACCTCGGAGCTGAGAGAAGATGATCAGGGAGGGGACAAAAAAAACCAAATCCACAAACTCTTCTGGGCAAGAGCAGCACCTTCTTACACAGTGGATTTGCTCCATGCGTAGTTAATTATTCACCATTTCCCTGCCTTTTTCATCATGAAGGTGGCAAAATTTAAGGTTAAATACAGAGAATCCTGAAGAGATTTGGTCAAGAAAGTGGTCAATAAATTATCATTAGTGAACAAAGCCTGGGCCAAGAAGAGGATCCAGCCTGGTTTTCAAGCTTTGGGATGAATTAGGAAGCATTTTCTCAATTAGAAAAAGCCCTTGAAAGCTTTAATTATGCAAATTTGATCTTCCATCTGAAAGACAGAATTTCATTATGGAGACGTGGGTTGTGGGTGTTTTTTTTTTCCTTTTTGTGAGCAGAAAAGCAATCTAATTAGTGACACTATCATGAACTTTATTAATAGCCAGTTAATATGAGATAGGAAGATTCTAAAATTCCCAGTGGCTTGAAGAGACAAAAAGACCAGCTCTATTAATAAGGTATCAGCAATAAAGCTAATTACACATGCCACGGGCTACAAGGCTTTCTTGGGAGCATGAGCAGCCTGGACTCCCCCCTTGATGGAGTCTGAAGCAGGACAGGTCCAGGACTTCAGGGGGATCATGTCCCCCCCTCCCCTCTTGGGACAGCCCCAGGGTGATGGGGACATCCCAGAGCAGCTTGTTTGTCCCACCAGCCCAGGCAGACACAGCCCTTTCCTGTCAACGGGAACCTGTTCCTGAAAGCCACGGGATTGCTGGCAAAAGGGATGGGGGGGATGGGGGAGGCAAGGGGAAGAGGAAACCTTTAAAAAAACCCAGTAATCATCATTTTTATAGTCACCAGGAGAGGCCAAGAGGGGCTGAATCTTGCACCAAGCCAGGTCATGCAGGTGCTGAGAGAAGAGAAGCCCAGGGATGCTATGGGGCTACCCCAGCCCAGACCCTTCCCACCCGGCTCTAGCTCTGGGGGGGGAATCGCCTGGTCCCCAGGGAAAGGCTGGGACAGGGCATGGGGGTGACATGGCCATGGCTTGGGGGGACACTGCCACAGCATAAGGGGACATAGTGACAGCATGGGAGTGACATGGCCATGGCTTGGGGGGACACTGCCACAGCATAAGGGGACAGGGCCACAGAATGGGGGGATGCAGCCACAGTGAGGGCAGGAGACATGGCTGAGGGGGGGGCAGACATTCAGGGAATGTCCCCCCCAATGCTGGGAATGTCCCCCCCATCGCCAGCAGCTGCAGCTCCTGCCCCTGAGGCTCCACTCAGGCAACAGAAAAGCCAGAGAGGAGCAGGCAGGACGCAGCCCCCAGACCCTACAGAGCAGCACCCGTGCCCAGCTGCCCCACGGAGCTCCCACGTGGATGAATCCAGCTGGCACAACAGAGCCAAGAGCTTCTGGATTAGGGATTTATTTTATTTCTGATCTTTTCAGGAGCCAGGCACCCTGCCTGGGAGCAGAGCCAAGCGGGAACCTTCTCCAGGAGGGACTGCAACACCACAGAGCTCAGGGCTTGTAATGACCCTTCCCACCCCACACAAACTCCCTCCCCGAGGAGAATCGAGGCCACAGTTGGGATGTTTTTTCCATGGATATTTCTAGGTAGGGTGGGAGGAGCTGCCCTGCTCCCAGCACCCGCTGCATCCCTCTGGTTTTCCCACCTGGGCTCTGGATGGGGCTGGGAGCCCTGGCAAAAGGCACTGGCATATGTTGGGATAGGGGGAAGAGAAGGAACAACAACAAAATAAAATTGTGCTAAATAAATGAATCAGCTTTTAACAAGCCAGCCTGGCTGATCTCATCCCTGTTTTGCTCTTTCCCAGGAGGGAAGTGTCAGCAAGGAGAAAAAGGGGGAGGAAGGATTTCCTTCCACCACATCCAGAAACCATCCCCCCTGGCACTGTCCCATTTCCACAGCTCACCCATAACCTGGAAGAATGGTCAGATAAATTGAGATAAATAGATCATTTCAGATAAATCATTTCAGGCAGTCAGCCCCGAGGCAGGGATCACCAGGCAGGGCGGGATGGGGAGGAGGAACCAACACTCCTAATGCTTCACAATCATTCCCCCCCCCCCTCCCCAAGCCCTGAGTCACGTCCCCTTCCTGCATCCCAGATTCCCCCAGCTGCAAACGTGGGATAAAACTTTCCCTGTTTGCCATTAGAAACCAGGAAGGCAGCAAAGAGAGCTGGGTATGGAAAGCTGGAGTTTCCCAACCTCTGTTTGCTGGCTTTGCCTTCCAAGAATCTGAGTCCTTGTTCCTATCAGAGCCCAATTGGCTGGGAAAGGAATCTTTAAAGGGAACTCAAAAGCCAAGTTCAAGTAAGTGCTGCAAGGACAAGAGTCATTCCCTGCCCACCTCTCCAGACAGGCTGAAGAATGCTCAGAAAAGCCAAGAACTGCTCCATGATGGGGACTGCTCAGCTCAGCTCCCACAATGATTAACCAGCCACCCAACGTCACTGTGCCAGGCACCTCATCCACGACAAACCAGGCAAGGAAAGGAGAGGGAGCTCATGGGAAAAGCTCCTGCAGGTTGTCATTGTAGCTAGATGGGCCAGCACTACCCTGTCATTGTCACCACCTAGGCTAGAAGTGACACCTGCTGAAGCCTGGTCCCCTTCACCCAGAGGTTTGCCCAAAGAAGAGGAGATCCACCCTCCTAAGCTTCGTGGAACATAGAATCCCACAACAGTTTGGGTGTGAAGGGACCTTAAAGACCATCCAGTCCCAAACACCTGCATGGGCAGGGACACCCTCTCAGCTCTCCTTGGGTCAGAGCCACCCCAGGAAGGACAGTCCCAGTGTCCTCAAGGGAGGGGACACGTTTGCCAAGCCCGTATCACACCAGAGCTGCCTCCACCCTTGGGTTGGTCCCTTCAAAGCAGCAGCTGATAAACCTGCCCGTGCCAGGCAGGGCTGAGGCTCTGCAGGCAAGTAGTGACAAACCAGTTTATCATGGAATCAGGGAATGGTTCAGGTGGGAAGGGACCTGAAAGATCATCTAGATCCAACCACCTGCATGGGCAGGGACACCTCCCACCAGCCCAGGTTGCTCCAAGCCCCATCCAACCTGCCCTTCAACACTGCCAGGGATGGGGCAGCCACAGCTTCCCTGGGCAACCTGGGCCAGGCTCTCACCACCCTCACACTCAACAACTTCCTCCTCATGTCTCACCTCAATCCAGTTTTAATCTATTGCCCCTTGTCCTCTCACTCCCTGCTCTTGTTCAAAGTACCTCCCCAGCTTTCCTGGAGCCCCTTCAGGCACTGGAAGGTGCTCTAAGGTCTCCCTGGAGCCTTCTCTTCTCCAGGCTGAATAACCCTCTATAACTTTCTCCCTCTTCAAAGCCCAGGCAGGCCAGGCAGGGTTCAGGCTGGGAGCACACAAGCTTTGGGAGCACGTTAATCCTGTTGGAGAAGACAGCAGAGCCTGGGGCAGGATACCTGGGCAAGCTGGGCCAATGTCTCACCCAAAACACCACATTCACCCCAAAACACCACCATGGGGCACCCTGCTCAGGCAGCCAGCCCTGCTCAGTGGCTACTGGGAGGTTCTGCAGGCTTTGAGGACTGAAACTCGTTCATATAAAAACCCAACCTAGCCATTGCTACAGCACAGGGTTCCTAGAAATTCCCTGGATCAAGGCTGGATGGTACCTGGAAGAGGGTGGTCTCATCTTCATGCAGGGACATCCCACCCCAAGACACTGGAGCTCAGAAGCTGCTCCTGTTGTTTCTCCTTCCTTTTACCAGGATGTTTCCTACAGCTTTCCCCCCTCCTCCACTTTGCTCTGTTCTGAAGGAACATTTTGCTGTGAACCAGCAGAACCTGTTCTGGATACACACACAGAACTCACCATCTGCAGCCTTTGCCAGCCTAACCTTTTAAATTGATTTTTTTCATTTTTTGCATCTTTTCAGATTATTATGGCCATGTCACCCCCATGCCCTGTCCCAGCCTTTCCCTGGGGACCAGGTGCTCTGGAGACAGGCTGGGAGAGTTGGGGTGTTCAGCCTGGAGAAGAGAAGGCTCCAGGGAGACCTTAGAGCAGCTTCCAGGGCCTGAAGGGGCTCCAGGAAAGCTGGGGAGGGACTTGGGACAAGGGCAGGGAGGGAGAGGACAAGGGGGGAGGGATGAAAACTGGCAGAGGGAGATTGAGGTGAGACATGAGGAGGGAATTCTGGAGTGTGAGGGTTAGGGTGGGCACCCAAGGAAGACTCTGGCTAGCAGGAATCAGACAGCAGAAGCCCACAAGCCAAACCCTGCTCTGTTTGGCTACCAAGGAGGCTGGACTGGCCCCCTCATCATGCAGGGGGGATCCCAAACCCGTCGCTCCAGCAGCTCCGAGGTCCTTCCAGACCACAGTCCTGGCTCAGTCCTTCCTTCAACTAACAACAGACGTGGAACGAAACATAACATTTTTAGGAAAAGATCTTCCACATGTTTGGTTTTGGCAGCATCTGAGAGGCTTTGAGGGAGCCAAAAAAAAAGAACTAATCCTCTTCAGCCAAGGGGAGACTGAGGAGTGGGACCAGTGGAGGGAAAGGGAAGGAGGGTGGAAAGGGAAGGGAGGGATGACAGAAAAATAGCCCAACTGGAACCAGTCACTCTCAGTTAAAGCATCTCTGAAGCTTAAATACCCCTAATCCCATCACTGGGGGACTGGAAAGGGGGTGGCAGCACCTCAGAAAAAGGACTGCATCCCTTCCATCCCCACAACACAAGTTTCTTTGGAAAAACTCCCACCAAATCCAGCTTTTTGGGATTAAATCAGCTCCCAAAACCCCACAGCAACAAGAGCCACCAAATAACTCACGACACGGTTCCAAACACGCACGATCCAACTGCAAATCCAACTTATCTCCTGCTTGAATTCACCACAAACAGCCCAAGAGCTCCAGGGAGCTCCATGCACACAGGCACGAGAGGCAAACGGGCCACCAAGTCTGTGAGATGGGCAAGTTCCTTCTCCCCAGACAGCTGTGCTGGGTTTCATTTAGCCACAAGCAGCCAAAATGGTTCCTTTTCAGCAAAAAAAGAGACATTAAAAAACCCCCAAGACACCACCAAAGACCATAGATGTTTTCACTCCACAATAAATTCCCCCCCAAAAAGGCTTCATCTGGTGTTTTTAAAAATGTTTTTAGACACATTCATGACTCACTGATGAGTTTTCACCTCTAATTGCCCCACGATCTCACCACAACACATCCCCACCACCAAAATCTTCCCATGCCAAGTTTTCAGCACCACCTTTTCCCTGTGGAAATCAGTCAAAAAAAACCAAACCCTCAAAAAACAAACCCACTGACCCTGCCTGGATTTGCAGGAAAGGGGGTGGGGAAAGAGCTTGAGGAATCTGTCCTTTTTTGCTTTTGCTGCTTGAGCAAAATGCTTTTTTGGTCACCAGGGTCAGGAAAGGAAGCAAGAGAGGGAGGGAAAAGAGCTTGGGTTGAGCTGAGTGAGGTTGAAAGTTTGTGTTGGGAACCACAGACTGGTGGGAAATTCAGCATGAATTAAAAAACAGGGGCAAGAAAAGCAGCGACCGGGGGGGGGGGGAAGTGGAAGAGATTTGCAAATTCCTGATTTGTTCTAAAAATACCTGAAATGATCACGACTTCAGTTGAGCAGAGCAGCAGGAAGGAGAAGTCTGCTCGAGCAGGGGGATTGGGAACAGTCGCCCCTCAGGGTGAGGGGGGAAGACAAAGTAATTCCAAACCCCCTCAGGAGCAGATTCCCACATTTTAGGGTTTGGGGAGGGGGGGGAGATGCAGCCCCCTGAGCTGCCAGGAGCCCCCCAAGCTGCCAGGAGCCCCCCAGCAAGACCTTGGCTTTAGGACAACACCAACTCAACATGTTAACATCAGAGCAACCAATTACAGGATCCAGTTTTTGGTCGACTACTGAAAGAAAACACCCCAAAACCCCACACATCTGACAAGTTTTTTTCCAACAGTGTTTCCCGTGGGGGGCTGGAGCTCCTGGAACCAACCCCCAAATCCTGCTGGCAGGGGATGTCTCCGGGAAGCAGGAGCCACCCGAGGTCGGGTTGCAGCTGCACAGCTGCTTTTCCAGGGGTTTTTCCTTCTAAAAACCCCACTTTGCTTAAAAACTTCAGGGGTTGTCAAAGTGCTTTCCCCACCACGGGGTTGGGGCTCGAGGGGCTTGGATCTGACACCCCCCCCCGGGGCTATTTTTGGGGATGCTGGGGAGGACACCCCCCTAAGTGACACCCCACAGGGAGCTCGGGCACAGCTGGCACCTAAATTTGGGGATAATCCGGCCAATAACGGGTGTTGTGGGTCCCTCCAGGAGTCTCGGCCCTGAGGGGGGACTGGGACCAGCCCTGAGGGGGAACTGGGACCAGCCCTGGTTGGGACGTGACTGGGCTGGAGGATAAAGGGCTGACCCGGGGGGGGGGGTAACGGGACCGGCCCCAGGACCCCCGGGTTGCATCCCCGGGACCCCCCCAGGCTCCCCCAAAGATTCCGGGGGGCACCCAAGGGGGGGGCTCAGGGGGTCTCTGCCTTGCTCACAACCCACACAGGGCCTGCCCTGCCCCGCCGCGGCCTAAGGGATGGGA
Organism: Apus apus; assembly: GCF_020740795.1. Classification (NCBI taxonomy): domain Eukaryota; kingdom Metazoa; phylum Chordata; class Aves; order Apodiformes; family Apodidae; genus Apus; species Apus apus. The sequence goes on from NC_067305.1 coordinate 3,268,029, forward strand.
CACCGAGCCCCGGGACGGCCCCGAAGCACCGGGCGAGGAAACCGGGGGGTGAACCGGAGGCGGGGGGGGGGACGGGACGTGGAGAACCGGGGGGCTGGCAAGCAGGGCCGAGACCGGGAGAGCGGCGAGCTGGGGCAGCGGGCAGGGGAAGGGGGACTGGGGGGATGCTCGGCGGACACGGAGCGGGGATAACGGCAGGGCGAGCACCGGCGGGCCCCGCCGGCGGCAACGGCTGCGGGGGTCACGGGGGGGGGGGCTGGGACAAGCAGGACAGGCCGGTCACCCCCCGGTGGGGGGGTGGGTGGGTGGCGGGACTCACCTGGCTGGCTTTGTAGAACTGCTTCTTGAGCCCCGCCACCGACATGGTGCGGCCGCGCCGAGCGAGCCTGAGGCGGCGGGAGACGCGGAGCCCGGCCCGCCCGCCGCGCGCCACCGAGAGCGGCCGGAGCGCCGCAGCCACCGAGAGCGGCCGGAACAGCGCCCCCTGGCGGCGGGGAGGAGGCGCGGAAACCGCCCGCTCGGAGCGCCGAGATCCTCGATCCCGGCCCCGCACCCAGCCCTGCCAATCAATGACCGACCCGGCCCTGCCGATCAATTACCAACCCAGCCCTGCCAATCAATGACCACCCAGCCCTGCCAATCAATGACCGACCCCGCCCTGCCGATCAATTACCAACCCAGCCCTGCCAATCAATGACCACCCGGCCCTGCCAATCAATGACCACCCGGCCCTGCCAATCAATGACCGACCCCGCCCTGCCAATCAATGACCGACCCCGCCCTGCCAATCAACCCCTAACCCGGCCCTGCCAGCCCCTAACCCAGCTCTACCGACCCCTATCCCAGCTCTACCGACCCCTAACCCAGCTTTACCGACCCCTAACCCAACTCTACCCCATCCAGTGCTGACCCGTGTCCCCCAGCACCACATCTCCAGGGCTTGGAAACACCTCCAGGGGTGGGGATTCCACCCACCTCCCTGGGCAGCCTGGGCCAGGGTTTGAGAGCCCTTTCAGGGAAGAAGTTTCTCCTAATATCCAATCTCAACCTCCCCTGGGCACCTTGAGGCCATTTCCTCTTGTCCCATCACTTGTTCCTGGGGAGCAGAGCCCGACCCCCCTGGCTCCAACCTCCTCTCAGGAGCTGCAGAGCCAGCAGGTCTCCCCTCACCTCCTTGTCTCCAGGCTGATCCCCCAGCTCCCTCAGCTGCTCCTGCTCACACTTGTGCTCCAGCCCCTTCCCTAACTCCATTACCCTCTGAACATGCTCCAGCCCCTCCATCTCCCCCTTATCGTGGAGAGCCTAAAATCTGACCCCAGAATTCGAGGTGCCCCCGAGCACAGGGGGACGATCCCTGCCCTGCTGGCCCCTCCATGGCTGATACAAGCCAGGACGCTGGTGGCCTCTGTGGCCACCTGGGCACACACTCTCTGCCATCAACACCTTGTGATTGAGCTGTGGGGGTGGAAGGGGTGCTGTGTCGTGACATGGCGGGGGGGTCAGTCCTGCTGCCTCGTGTCTTCCTGTTGGGAATGCAGGGGGGTGTTGGTTTCACGTCCTAGTGTCAGCAGCAGAGGGTTGGGGTTAGTGTTGTTTTCCCATCCTAGTGCTGGAATCACGTTGTTGGGGTTTTTTTTTTCTCTCTATACCCTATTGTCAGGGATATATAGTTTGTTGAAGAGAAGGGAGATCTCTGCAGGTCCCAGTGACCCCTGGGGGGATTTTACGGTCCCAGCAACCGAGGGACTGAACTGGGCTCCACCCGGGGGGTCCCCAGACGGAGCAGGATTGATGCCAAGACCAGCCCCAACACAGCCCCTTGTGCCCTGCTCCCCGGGGCAGGAGGACACCAGCGGGTGCGGGTCATGGTGGGGACTGGGAAGGCAGCCACGGGGGCAGGAAAGGGCAGAATGAGACCTTGAAAGGGACAAAGTGACCTGCTAGAATGGAACGTGTGAACAGGAGGGGGGAACTGACAGGATCAGCAGGAGCGTGGGCTGGGCTGTAAACCCTGGAGCGCCCGGGCAGGGGGGAAAGAGGGGAGGGAGCTTTGGGAGCAGGGAACACCAAGGGTTGTTCAGCTGGCCATGGGTGCGCCTGCTTGTGGAGGTCACCCAGGCTTGCCAGGGTGTCAAGAACCCGAAGGATCCGCTCGGGCCCGTTCCCCGGCGCCACAAAAGCCGCTCCCATTCCCGCCACAGCCACGTCTCTCTCCTGCAAGGTCGGGGCCCCCCCCGCCCCCCGGGACCCGCCCCCGGGACCCGCCCCAGCGCGGCGGGGGAACGGAGCCCCCCCCCGGAACTACAACTCCCAGCACGCCCCGCGGCAGGCAGCGGCCCCACTGCGCCTGCGCGCCCCGGCGCCGCCTTCTGATTGGCCGGCGAAGCCGCCGCCATTTCGCGCCCCGGCTGGTGGCCCTCGGTAACGCGGCGGGGTGGGCGGGTCTGCCCCCCTCCGCCCGGTGCTGCGGAAAAAGCTGCCCCGGCCTGTCCCGGGGCCGCTCCGGGGATCCCGCCCGTTGAGCGGGCAGAGCTCCAGCCCGGGCGTCAGGACCCAGCGGCTTCTCACCGAGCTATCCAATCAACGCCTTCAGCTCGTCAGATTGACAGCCGCCTCCACCAATCAGCGGCGGCCGTCTCAGTAGCCAATCGGGAGGCAGCGTGAAGGCCGAGCGCCCGCCCCGCGGGGCGGAGCGGGCGGAAGGGCCGGGTCACGTGGGGCGCGCTCAGCCAATCAGCGCGGAGGCTGGCGGGGTCGCCCCGGCTCCCGCCAAATACGAGCGGGCGCCGCCGGGGCGGGACCGGACGGGCCGGGCTGGGCCGGGGCCGCTCGGGGCCGCTCGGGGCCGCTCGGCCGCCGCCGCCACCGCCACCGGGACAGCGGCGGGAGCCGCGGCGGCCGCCGCCGGGACAGGTGGGACCGATCTCGGGGTCGCGGGGTGTTTCTGGGCGCGGTTGGGGTGCGCGGGGCCTGCCCCGGGGTAACAAAGGAGGCCTCCGAGCCTGCCGCCACGCCCCGGGGCTAGGCCTGGGCCCGGTAGCCGCCTCCCTCGGCGCTTCCCTCCTTTCCCTCCAGGTCCCCGCAGGCAGGGGGCTGCCCGGTGGGCCCGGGCTCCGGGTGGGACTCATCCCGAGCCCTTTGTCCGGGCTGGCGGTGCCCGCCCTGCTCCCTCAAGAAGAGCTACGGGGCCCGGCTGGCTCGGGGAAGCGGGTAACGACCCCGGGAACGGGTCCCGGGTGTTTATTGTTCCTCTCTTTCCCCTCGTAGCCATGGAGTGCAGAGACAAAGCAGCTGGTCCTCCCAGGAAGCTCGTCCAAGGTAAAGCTGGGGGGGTGTCAGGCCTGGTTCTGTGGAACTTCTTGCCTTTTCAGTCCTAAACTGGCCTCGTTTCAGTTAAAATGCCTTGATATCTGATCCCCCCCCCAGCTCCCATCACTTGTATAATGTGACTAAACCAATAAAATGCTGTTTCAGCTCGACTGCCCTTCAAACGTTTGCATCCAGTGCCAAAGGAAAAGCTGGAGGCTGATTCCCAAGTCAAAAAAGTGAAGAGTTCCCAGAGTGGTTTTGATCCCACTAAGGATTCCTCCCTGGATGCATCCTCTGCATCCCTGGACAACCTGGAGAACAACTGTCAGCTGGATTCAGATGGGAATTTTTCACCAAAACTCCTTAATGGGAAAGGTCCATTAGACCATTTTATCCAGAAAACCACAGAAGTGAATCCAAATGAACCTGTGATTGTCATTGACCTGACAGAGGGCACGAGCCACAGACTGAGTGATGGTGTGGACCATGTTCATGTTGATCCAAAAGCTTCTTCATCCCTAGCAGTAAGTAATGGCACGTTAGGAAAAGAGAGAAACCAGCTGAGCTGCCTGAATTCCAGTCAGAGAAGCCAAAGGGGTGATCCCCTGGAGACTGATGGACCTTGTGAAGCTGCAGGGGATGAAGAGGAGTTGGTTGGTGGGATCCAGTCACGTTCTGGGATAGCAGAGTGTGAGGATGTGGAAGAGACCAAGGGAAAGCAGAGCAAACTGAAGGACATCATCTTTGAGGGGAAGATGCCCGTGGTGCTCCTGGAGGACATCATGACAGCAAAGTCACCCCAGGTGGTTTCTCTGGATGGAGCTGTCACCTCAGGAAGTGAGTCCATGGAATCATCTCATGAAGGAGACTCTGGACTTACCAGCTCCTCCCTGAGCCCTCACTCTGTGAGCTCCCCTGAGGCTCAGGCTGCTGCAGAACCCAAGAGGAACACCAGTCCCCTGGCTGCCTCCACACCCCTCAGGAAGGTTGGTCTCCTTTTTTTTAAGCTTTTTGTTTTTAAAGCTGCTGCTTTGCAGGCAGGTTGTGCTGTTCCCTGCCCTTGGAGTGAAAAGGGTGTTCACAAACATTGTGAGGAGTGTGTGGAACAGGTGTGGAATTCTGGAGTGTGAGGGTGGTGAGAGCCTGGCCCAGGTTGCCCAGGGAAGCTGTGGCTGCCCCATCCCTGGCAGTGTTGAAGGGCAGGTTGGATGGGGCTTGGAGCAGCCTGGGCTGGTGGGAGGTGTCCCTGCCCATGCAGGGGCTTGGATCTAGATGATCTTGAAGGTCCCTTCACACCCAAACCAGTCTGTTTTTCCCTCCTGAAGTGTTTTCCCTCCTGAAGTTCATGCCTTTGGCCTTAGCATTTTTGTCACTTGGATGAGGACAGTGACCAAAAGCAGTTTTGTCCCTCAGGAGATGTTTCACAGCCTCTGTTCTCTCCTTGATGAAGCTGCTCTAAGTGCTGCCAGACACTTGGTGTCAGTCAGTGCAGACCCTATTCCTGCTGGGAACTGCTGTGTTTTCTCCAGCTGAAGCTGCAGCCCAGCAGGGGAAGGTGCAAGATCTGTAGGTGGGGATGGAGGACAAACCTCTTGTCTCTCTGGGGAGAAACCCCCACATGTCCAGCACTCCTGGGGTGCTGTTGGGCAGTCAAAGGTGGAGGGAACACCTCAAAAACCAGCTCATTAGCTCTGGGTTGGATCTTGGTTCCAGTTGAGCACCTCAGCTCCAGCAGGAGACCCCAAAACATTGTGGGGTTTGATGCTGTGTTGAAGGAGAAGCTTCTAATGACAACAGTGCAGGTGGCTGAGACCTTCATGTAGCTCAAACACCTCTTCACCCTCAAGCATTTTGAGGAGGACACGAGAAAGGGGGGGGGTGTTTCTGGGGGGGCACAGCCCTGGTGAACATGCCTGGGTGCTGTAGCTAAGCCCCACCTACAGTTTAAGCTGGATTCTTTGAGCAATCTGTTCATTTTGCTTAATTATTAGAGGGCATCACAAGGAAGGTGGTGATGGTGGCTCCATGCTGTGCTGCCAGGAGGGGGGAGGGTTGAGTGTGTGGCTGAGGGTGAGGGGATGGAGGAGCTGGAATCCATCCTGCTTGTGCCACCTTGAGCCTTTTAAGAGAGATTTTCACCAACTGTCCCCTCCAGAATTCCAGGGGCTGTCCCCCAAGTGAGGAGAAACCTCCCTGGCCTGGAGGAGGGATGGATTAGAATTCCAGGAGCTGTCCCCCAAGTGAGGAGAAACCTCCCTTGCCTGGAGGAGGGATGGATTAGAATTCCAGGGACTGTCCCCCAAGTGAGGAGAAACCTCCTTGGCCTGGAGGAGGGATGGATGAGTTAGCTTGGAGCTCACAACCTGCCATGGCTTCCTTTTCTTCCTGCTTAGCAAGGAAAATGATCCATTTCCCCCACTGTTAAAACTCACAGTGGTTCATCTCTCAAATAAATAACATCACTTCAAGCAGGCATGAAGTGTTTCAGGCCAGACAAACCAAGCCCTTGAGTCCTGAGTTCAGATGATAACACCAAGTGCCTGGTTTCCTGAGGCTGGAACAGCTCAGATGCTTCACCTGGGACCTCTGTGGTTCTCTGTCCTAGCATGTTGGTCTCCCTAGGTGGAAACACCTCTGATAAACTCCACCTTCCCAGCTGAAAGAACCTTTGATTTTTGTGCCAGATAAAAGCAGCAGCTCCTGGTGCAACTTGGTGCTGTGTCAACTGAAATGTGAGCCCAGGAGATGAAGCAGTTGGGCTGGGTGAGTCTGTTCATCACACACCTGGGACTTGCTGCTGCCCAGGGCAGGAGGAGGAAGAAGATACAAGTCACACTGTGCTGAATTATTGACAAATGAAGCCTTTCACAAGTCTGTAAACATTTTTTTTTTGACATCAAATACCTTTTCACCTATAAATAACAGCTTGAAGAGAAATGAGAAGGGTGACCTGTTGGGTTGGTGTGCTGGTACTAGTGGAAGGGCTAAGTGGCTCTTCTGGTTACAGAAAGAAGGAATGGTGTTAAAATATGGAGAACAGTCCTGGTGTTGATATTGCATAATGATATTGCATAAATATCATGGCATGATTAGTAGTGGATGCAAAAAAAACAAACCCCCAAACAAATCAAGTTAAACTCAAAGGAAGCGACTTTGCTGTAGATAGAGCATAGAGGCATGGAATGGTTTGGGTTGGAAGGGACCTTCAAGATAACCAAGATCCAACCCCCCTGCATGGGCAGGGACACCTCCCACCAGCCCAGGCTGCTCCAAGCCCCATCCAACCTGCCCTTCAACACTGCCAGGGATGGGGCAGCCACAGCTTCCCTGGGCAACCTGGGCCAGGCTCTCACCACCCTCACACTCCAGAATTCCCTCCTCATGTCTCACCTCAATCTCCCTCTGCCAGTTTTCATCCATCCTCCCTTGTCCTCTCCCTCCCTGCCCTTGTCCCAAGCCCCTCCCCAGCTTTCCTGGAGCCCCTTCAGGCCCTGGAAGGTTCTCTAAGGTCTCCCTGGAGCCTTCTCTTCTCCAGGCTGAACACCCCAACTCTCCCAGCCTGGCTCCAGAGCAGAGCTGCTCCAGCCCTTGGATCATCTCTGTGGCCTCCTCTGGACTCTCCCCAGGAGCTCCATGTCCTTCCTGTGTTGGGGGCTCCAGAACTGCCCACACTTGTGTTCTGCTGTGCTCTGAGGATTTGGAGCAGCTCCTGTTTGTTTTTCTGCACACAATGTTCCCCTGGAAATGACACTTCAGATCTGAGCAGGCTGGAGGGATTTGTTATGCAAAACTGTAACATGAGGACTTAATGTAAACTGAAGTATTTAGATGTGTTCAGGCTTCATGTAAATCAGAGAGATTAGATGTTCTTGATCCATGTCTTCATGCTCTGTTCTGGGAGAATTGTGCTGAATGTTCATAGAACCATGGATTGGTTTGGGTTGGAAGGGACCTTCAAGATCATCTAGACCCAACCCCCTGCATGGGCAGGGACACCTCCCACCAGCCCAGGCTGCTCCAAGCCCCATCCAACCTGCCCTTCAACACTGCCAGGGATGGGGCAGCCACAGCTTCCCTGGGCAGCCTGGGCCAGGCTCTCACCCCCCTCACACTAATCCTGATCTGCAGGAGAAATGTTGATGGAATTGAGGCACAGCTCTTGAGAGTCCTAGTGCCTTGTGGAGAGGGAACCAGGTGGCTCTCTGAATCCTGCCTTTTGTCATTCTAGGTGGCTCAGGAGGTCCTCAGACTTGTCTTTTGTCATTCCAGGTGGCTCAGGAGGTCCTCAGACTTGTCTTTTGTCATTCCAGGTGGCTCAGGAGGTCCTCAAATTTGTCTTTTGTCATTCCAGGTGGCTCAGGAGGTCCTCAAACTTGTCTTTTGTCATTCCAGGTGGCTCAGGAGGTCCTCAAATTTGTCTTTTGTCATTCCAGGTGGCTCAGGAGGTCCTCAAACTTGTCTTTTGTCATTCCAGGTGGCTCAGGAGGTCCTCAAATTTGTCTTTTGTCATTCCAGGTGGCTCAGGAGGTCCTCAAACTTGTCTTTTGTCATTCCAGGTGGCTCAGGAGGTCCTCAAACTTGTCTTTTGTCATTCCAGGTGTCTCAGAAGTGCCACAGAAGCTCAGCTGAGAAGGAGAAGCTTCGGTTGCAAAGAGTAAGGGCTTTTCCACTGCCACAGACACTCCCCCTGCTGTGCTTTCCCACTGAGCAGTGAGCAAAGCCCCTTTACATTCCATCTTAGTCCACTTGGAACATCTCCCTTCCTCCTTTTCCTCACTGCTGAATATGGAAGAACCTTCATCCATGCACTCAAAGCCCTTGGCTGGTTCCCAAGCTCCTTAACATGTAGCTCCTGGAGTGTGGGTCCCTGCACTGCAGCTCAGTGCACTTTGGGATGAGATTAAGAACCTGGAAATGTTGGTGGCTGCTTCTCTAAGTGATTTTTTGGGAATCCTTTGTCTTTCCCAGCCCCTTCCTCAGCAGGTAGGTGCCTCCTGCTAAGGGCACAGAGTCAAGTGCCACCTTCAGAAGCTTTAAGGCTGGTTTCTTCATCTCTCACTCTTCCCTCTTTTAAGCCACAAAGAATAGGGGCTGTTACTTTATTTTCTTGTGCACTTATGGGGTCCCCCCTCATTTTCTTCCCCACTTAGGGGGTCCCCCCTCATTTTCTTCCCCACTTAGGGGGTCCCCACTCAGTTTTCTTTAGCATTTAAGGGATCTCCACTTGTTTTCTTCCCCACTTAGGGGGTCCCCCCTCATTTTCTTCCCCACTTAGGGGGTCCCCACTCAGTTTTCTTTAGCATTTAAGGGATCTCCACTTGTTTTCTTCCCCACTTAGGGGGTCCCCCCTCATTTTCTTCCCCACTTAGGGGGTCCCCACTCAGTTTTCCTTAGCATTTAAGGGATCTCCACTTGTTTTCTTCTGCATTTAGGGGGTCCCCCTCATTTTCTTCCCCACTTAGGGGGTCCCCACTCAGTTTTCTTTAGCATTTAAGGGATCTCCACTTGTTTTCTTCCCCACTTAGGGGGTCCCCCCTCATTTTCTTCCCCACTTAGGGGGTCCCCACTCAGTTTTCTTTAGCATTTAAGGGATCTCCACTTGTTTTCTTCCCCACTTAGGGGGTCCCCACTCAGTTTTCTTTAGCATTCAAGGGATCTCCACTTGTTTTCTTCTGCATTTAGGGGGACCCCCTCATTTTCTTCCTCACTTAGGGGGTCCCCACTCAGTTTTCTTTACCATTTAAGGGATCTCCACTTGTTTTCTTCTGCATTTAGGGGTCTTCATTTCTTTCCTCCTACATTTATGACTTGCAGAAAGAACTGTGGGAAATTACTGCTAAAAATGCCCAAGCCCTGATCTCTCCTTGCTCCAACATAACTTGTCAGCAAACTCAGTCCCATACCAGCTCTGTGGTGGGATGATTTTGCTGTCTGTCCTGCTTTCAGGCATAAAATGCTAAAAATAAAAGAGGGTGATGGATCACATGGAATTTTTGAGCCCCCAGTGCTGTAGGGAATGAGCTTTCCCTGCTGGAAAACTGGCTCTTGTTGGGCATTGGAGTCTTGTGATTCCTAATAACCAATTTCTAAAGCTGATAATGGGGGCTGTTGTGTTTTATTTGAGCTAAATGTGCTCCAAGCCTGTTCCCAAGATGCTTTTTACACTTCAGAAACCCAGTCTGTTGTTTTCCTCCCCTTCTAAATGGGTGTTAAAAATACCATGAAGGTGAGGGAGGGTTGAGAACAGAACCTTGAGCAGACTCAAAACTAAACAGACCTGTTCACTTCACACCATTTCCCAGCCTTCCCAGTGGATTTGCTCTGATTACCATGACTCAGTGTTGACAAAGTTGGTTGTTGTTTTTTTAAAATTGGCAGAATTTGGGGGGGGTTTTGGTTCCTCCTGCAGTGATTTGGATGTTGTGACTCTGCTCAGCGAGTCCCGACGTTGCCAAGGCAAGAAATGTGACATAAATAAAACTCAACTGCAGACACACAGAGAGGGTGTTTGTGTGTGTCTGAGCACAGATGTCCCCTGGTTTCCTGCTGAAGTCACCAATGCCCTGGGAAGCTGGAATTGTTGGCATTTTTCAGGAAGATTTCCACATTCTCCTTGATGTGGCAGTAAAGCCCTCGTGAGAAATTCAGCTGCCTTGGGAGGGAAATACTGTGAAGAGCAACATTTTCAGGCTCATCTCCTCACCTTGATCTCACAGTCCCCTTTAAATGAGCTTTAGGGTGTCTGGGGTTGTCTGATCAACACAAGTGACAGTGATTTTTGTGAGCTCCAGGTCCTACAAGCAGCTGCACAGCCAGAGTTTGGAGACTTATTCCCTGATCCAGTGAAAAACATGGTCAGGGAAAAGAAAAGCTTGGTGGGTTTAATATAAAATCAGATCAAACTATTCAAACCAGCCCTAATTGATGATGATCCCAGTTTCACATCAAGTGATTAGGGTTGGAAGAGACCTTTGGAGATCATCTAGTTCCAGGTTCACCATATCCTAAAGTGAAAGTGTTTGGGAAACAATCTGAAATCCTCATAAACATTTAAAAATCATGTTAAAAATTCCCATCTCGTTTTAGTTGGTAATGGGGGTGACTCAAAGGATCAAGGAAAGAGAATTCCAAGCTTCCCTTGATGCTGAGGGGGTGGAAACAGGAGGAAAAGAACAATTAATGCAGCACCTGGTGCAAGGTCTGAGGGCACCGTGTTAAATAACCACTTGTCCTGTGAGAGTAGGAATCCACTCTGGATTCCTGGAGCTGGAGATTCAGCTGGAGAATGAAATTCTTACTTTAGTCAGGGGTTGTGTTTGGGTTTTTTTTTTTCTGGCAGCAGCTTTTGCTGGGCCCAAAGAGACACTTGTTTCTGTCCCAGGACCAGGAACGTGCAGACAAGCTGCAGAAGCTGCAGGCGGAGCGAGAGGAAAAGGGGAGGCTGAAGGAAGAGGCAAAAGCTGCAAAAGAAAGAGCCAAGGAGGAGGCCAAGAAGAAGAAGGAAGAAGAGAAAGAGTTGAAAGAGAAAGAAAGGAGAGAAAAGAGAGAGAAGGAAGAGAAGGAGAAAGCTGAGAAGCTGAGAGTCAAGGAGGAGAAACGCAAGGAGAGGCAGGAAGCTCTGGAGTAAGTGGCTTCATTTCCACAGGTCCTGGGGATTAAGATGTGAACACCTTTCCATGCCCCCTGGACTTTCAGAGGCCACACTGGTCAAACAGCACGTGTCACTTTTTTCACAGGGGCTATTTTAAATGTATTTTAATGCCAGCCCCTCATCCCAGCAGGACATTCTGTCTCCAGATGACCTGGGCTTCTCATTGGATGTGGCTGATGGGAGCTGTTCTGCTCCACTGGGTTTTCATGGCCAGTCTTGTTGTGCTTTTGCAATTTCTTGGCACTGGTGCCTTGTCTGGTGAGGAAGTTCCCTGATCTTGAGGGAAATTGGAAGCAACCTGGCTAATTGGTGGCTAAAACAGGTCAATATTTGCTCAGGAAGGAATGCAGAGAGTTCTCAGTGGGTTTAACCAAGTACAGCCCTTGGCTGAGTTAATAGATGATCTTCTTTCCTAGCATGATGGGTTCTTAGGGTCTGGGGCTTCTCACCTCTTCCTCAGTGCAAATAATCACTTGATGGGCTTGTGACAACATCAATTTTGTATTAAAGGGCAAAACTCGAGGAGAAGAGGAAGAAAGAAGAGGAGAAACGGTTAAGGGAGGAGGAAAAGGTAAATGTCATCTCTGGCTTGTCTCTAAATTCTTCTGCTATGGTGAAAGGGTGTTCATGGGCTCCCTGGAACCCTGCTGAGGGCTCCTGAAGCTCCTGTGGTTCTCCAGGCAGTGTCCCCTGCCTCAAGAGCTCCTGAAGCTCCTGTGGTTCTCCAGGCAGTGTCCCCTGCCTCAAGAGCTCCTGAAGCTCCTGTGGTTCTCCAGGCAGTGTCCCCTGCCTCAAGAGCTCCTGAAGCTCCTGTGGTTCTCCAGGCAGTGTCTCCTGCCTCAAGAGCTCCTGAAGCTCCTGTGGTTCTCCAGGCAGTGTCCCCTGCCTCAAGAGCTCCTGAAGCTCCTGTGGTTCTCCAGGCAGTGTCTCCTGCCTTAAGAGCTCCTGAAGCTCCTGTGGTTCTCCAGGCAGTGTCCCCTGCCTCAAGAGCTCCTGAAGCTCCTGTGGTTCTCCAGGCAGTGTCTCCTGCCTCAAGAGCTCCTGAAGCTCCTGTGGTTCTCCAGGCAGTGTCCCCTGCCTCAAGAGCTCCTGAAGCTCCTGTGGTTCTCCAGGCAGTGTCTCCTGCCTCAAGAGCTCCTGAAGCTCCTGTGGTTCTCCAGGCAGTGTCTCCTGCCTCAAGAGCTCCTGAAGCTCCTGTGGTTCTCCAGGCAGTGTCCCCTGCCTCAAGAGCTTTTGAAGCTCCTGTGGTTCTCCAGGCAGTGTCCCCTGCCTCAAGAGCTCCTGAAGCTCCTGTGGTTCTCCAGGCAGTGTCCCCTGCCTCAAGAGCTCCTGAAGCTCCTGTGGTTCTCCAGGCAGTGTCCCCTGCCTCAAGAGCTCCTGAAGCTCCTGTGGTTCTCCAGGCAATGTGTCCTGCCTCAAGAGCTCCTGAAGCTCCTGTGGTTCTCCAGGCAGTGTCTCCTGCCTCAAGAGCTCCTGAAGCTCCTGTGGTTCTCCAGGCAGTGTCCCCTGCCTCAAGAGCTCCTGAAGCTCCTGTGGTTCTCCAGGCAATGTGTCCTGCCTCAAGAGCTCCTGAAGCTCCTGTGGTTCTCCAGGCAGTGTCTCCTGCCTCAAGAGCTCCTGAAGCTCCTGTGGTTCTCCAGGCAGTGTCTCCTGCCTCAAGAGCTCCTGAAGCTCCTGTGGTTCTCCAGGCAGTGTCTCCTGCCTCAAGAGCTCCTGAAGCTCCTGTGCTTCTCCAGGCAGTGTCCCCTGCCTTGGTGACACTTGGGGAGTGAGCTCATCCATTTGGGATGCAGCCAATCCACCCTGACCAGGTGGTGCTGCTCCACCAATCCTGTCATGCAGGTTTCTTGTCTTTCATGCAAGTTGGTGCTTTGTTTTTACCTGTTCAAACTCTTTTCTGTCTTGGTTTCTCAATGCCCACGAGTGAACCTTCTGCTTTGTCTTAGAGACACTGGAATCCACTGAGCTGTGGGAGGGGAGACAATTATTATTGAGCTGGGAAATGACTCAACTTGGCTTTCTACCTTACTAGGTTTGAACTTGGGTCATGCATGAAGGAATGATGAGGCTTGGTCCTGTCTTGGTGTTTATAATTTGCCTTTTCCTTCTGATTTCAGCGAATTAATGCCCAGAAAGCAGAAATCACCAGGTTCTTCCAGAAACCAAAGACTCCACAAGCCCCAAAGGTGAGGTGTTGCTGTTCCTGTGGTTTCTTGGTCTTCCATTAATCATCTTTTGACAAAGACACTTCATTTCCTTCTGCTCCATCCCATAGAGCTGAGATGGCCAGAGCATTAATATCCCTTCCTAATTTTAAAAGCAGTTGCTTCAGTAAAAAAAAAATCTCACCTGTGTTTTCTGCTGCCCTTGGCTGTAAAGACTCAGATTCCCTTGAGGAAGATCTCTTGGGAGTCTCAGACAGGAATGGCTTCACCACAATCTTCACTCAAAGGTTTGGTGTTGAGGTTTGTGTGGCTGGAATGTCCTGGTGCTGCACGTTCTCTGGTGCTTCAGCCCCTGATGATCCTCACTTGGCATTTCAGATTCTTGCTGGTTCTTGTGGAAAGTTTCCTCCTTTTGAAATCAAGGAGAACATGGTCTTAGCTCCTCTCTGCCGTGTTGCCCTGGATCCAGACTTGTTGGAGCAGCTGGATAAGCTCCTGTGTGGCCAGAATAGTGAAGATTCCTTCTTGAGGGATTTAAAGTGTCGGAAACCACGGAAAACTGGACCCACTTTTGTCAGTAGCAGCACTGACATAGTGAACAGGTTAGTCTGTGTTTTGGAGGGGGGTTTCTTCACCTTTTTTTTGTGTAGAATCAACTGCAGAATGGTTTTGAGATCCTCTTGGTCTGATGTTGGAGGTGGTGGAAAGATGAAGCTCTTCTTGGAATGCTCGTTTTGTAGGAGAATTGTTTCTACGGGGAGCAGGATTTTGTGATGTAGAATTAGAGAATCCCAGGCTGGTTTGGGTGGGAAGGGACCTCCAAGATCATCCAGTCCCAACCCCCCTGCATGGGCAGAGACACCTCCCACCAGCCCAGGCTGCTCCAAACCCCATCCAACCTGCCCTTCAACACTGCCAGGGATGGGGCAGCCACAGCTTCCCTGGGCAACCTTGGACAGGCTCTCACCACCCTCACAAGGAAGAGCTTCTTCTTCATGTCCAAGTCTAGATTTCTTTCACAGAATCATGGAATTATTTGGGTTGGAAGGGACCTTATAGATCATCTAGTTCCAACCCCCTTGCATGGGCAGGGACACCTCCCACCAGCCCAGGTATTAGCAGCATCAAGTTGGGTTAACCATTCCATATGGTGCTTCTCAAGCCCTTCTCCAGAGGAAACACAAGCTTCAGGCAGCTGCCACTGGACACTACTGGTCCTAAAGGGTGTTTGTCTTTGATAATTTAAAGAAGTTAACACATGGGTGGCCAAAGGAGAGGTGAGCTGAGGAGGGAGGTGGCTTGTCTGGAGCTTCATGGTCTTGCAGGAGAATTGGGAGAGTCTGTTGCAATGAACTCAGGCCCTGGGTTGGTTTGTGGCTTTCTCTGAGATGTTTTCCCAAGCAGCAGGGGAGTGTTCTGGGAGGACTGAAGATGATCTCTCCTTTCCACAGTGATGTGGTGGTCGTGGATAACTGCAAACCAGATGCTGTTCCAGAAAGAGGGAAGTTTGGTCGGATGAAACTCCTGCAGTTCTGTGAGAATCACCGTCCTGCCTATTGGGGCACGTGGAACAAGAAAACCTCTGTGATCCATCCCAGGAACCCGTGGTCAAAGGACAGTGTAAGGAAGTCCCTGGTAGTGCAGTTGGGTTGTGTGCTTTCTGTATGCTCCTGAATTCATGGAGTCATGGAATGGTTTGGGTGGGAAGGGACCTGAAAGATCATCTAGATCCAACCCCCCTGCATGGGCAGGGACACCTCCCACCAGCCCAGGTTGCTCCAAGCCCCATCCAACCTGCCCTTCAACACTGCCAGGGATGGGGCAGCCACAGCTTCCCTGGGCAACCTGGGCCAGGCTCTCCCCACCCTCACACTCCAAAATTCCCTCCTCATGTCTCACCTCAATCTCCCTCTGCCAGTTTTCATCCATCCCCCCTTGTCCTCTCCCTCCCTGCCCTTGTCCCAAGTCCCTCCCCAGCTTTCCTGGAGCCCCTTCAGGCACTGGAAGCTGCTCTAAGGTCTCCCTGGAGCCTTCTCTTCTCCAGGCTGAACACCCCAACTCTCCCAGCCTGTCTCTGTAGGAGAGAACTGAACACACAGTTGGCCACGTTCACTTGTTTTCTAGGATTTCTAATCCCCTTTTGCATGTCCCCTCTTGCTCCTGAGATATGAAACCCTGACCAGGGTCTGGCATCCTCCTCTCACATCATTTCCAGAGGTGACATGTTGGCATTTCTTCTAGAAACTCCTGGACTATGAAGTAGATAGTGATGAGGAATGGGAAGAGGAGGAACCTGGAGAAAGTCTCTCCCATAGTGAAGGGGTAAGGATTCCACGTGCTGACCAGCAGCTTTCTGAACCCAACCCCACTTGTCAGACTGATTTCTAACAAGGAGGGTTGATTTTTAGGATGATGAAGAGGAGGGAGAGGATGAAGATGATGACGATGGGTTTTTTGTACCCCATGGGTACCTATCTGAAGATGAAGGAGTGACAGAAGTAAGTGAACTGGCTGTGACTGGATTTCCATCTCTGTGTCCAGTGACTTGTGTAGAACTGGCTGTGGTGTAATCACCTCAGATCTGCAGGGTTCAGGAGCAGACTGCTCCTTGAATCATGGAATGGTTTGGGTTGGAGAGACCTTCAAGATCATCCAGATCCAACCCCCCTGCATGGGCAGGGACACCTCCCACCAGCCCAGGTTGCTCCAAGCCCCATCCAACCTGCCCTTCAACACTGCCAGGGATGGGGCAGCCACAGCTTCCCTGGGCAACCTGGGCCAGGCTCTCACCACCCTCACACTCCAGAATTCCCTCCTCATGTCTCCCCTCCATCTCCCTCTTCCAGTTTAAAACCATTCCCTGTTGTCTTCTCCCTACAAGCCCTTGTCAAAAGTCCCACCACCAGTGGTGCCACTGTTGAATCCCAAAGGAAAGGATGGATTCTGATCCTGCTTAATGTAGAGCCCCATCCAACCTACCCTTGAACTCTTCCAGGGCTGGGGCACCCACAGCTTCCCTGGGCAACCTGTCCCAGTGTCTCACCACCCTCACAGGGAAGAATTTCTTCCTGCAGCTCAGGGGATGTGATGAAAAGTTGGGTTGAAACAGCTTGTCTTTTCCCTGCAGTGAATGTTACAGAATCTCTCTCTCACCTGTGGCTTTAGGAGTGTGACCCTGAGAACCAGAAGGTCCGTCAGAAGCTGAAAGCAAAGGAATGGGATGAGTTGATGGCCAAGGGGAAGAGGCTCCATGTCCTGCAGCCTGTGAAGATTGGCTGTGTCTGGGAAGGCCCAGGCAAGGACAGCAGCTCCAGTGCAGACCTGAAGGTTCTCCAGCAGTTCACAGCCTGTATCCTGGATTCACTCGGCCCAGAGGAGGAACAGCAGATACAGAAAGGCAGTAAAAGAAGAGCAAAAGATCAGCAAAGTAAGACCTGGAGGGCTCAGTATTTGTGTTTATCTGCTGTTGTGTTCCACGCTGAGAGAGCAGATGTGGTGGGTGTGAAATTCAGAATGAGAAGGCTGAAATCCAAGGAATCTCTGAGAGATCTTGGAGAGGAGCTTCCTGGCTTTGCTTCCAGTGTGGCCTTAGTTACACCCTCTAGAAACTCTTGCTCTAGATCATCTAGGAAGTGGAGCCAACAGGAGCAGAAGGCTCAGATTTAGGATGGTTCACTGGAAGTGATGGAGCCCACAGACCCATTTACAGTTCAGGAGGAGAGGGTTTGTTTTGTGTGACAGGTCCTGGTACTGAGGATCTGCTGTGTGTGAGTGACACAGGGATGTGGGTAACACAAAGGCTGGAAGAACTTTCACTTCAGGGGGTTGTTTATTACTGGGGGTGAATTTCTACAGCAGATTGAGCTCCTGGTACAATCTCACATCTAAAATGAATCTTGTAGGTTCATAGAATAGTTTGGGTTGGAAGGGATCTTCAAGATCATCCAGTCCCAACCCCCTGCATGGGCAGGGACACCTCCCACCAGCCCAGGCTGCTCCAAGCCCCATCCAACCTGCCCTTCAACACTGCCAGGGATGGGGCAGCCACAGCTTCCCTGGGCAACCTGGGCCAGGCTCTCACCACCCTCACACTCCAGAATTCCCTCCTCATGTCTCACCTCAATCTCCCTCTGCCAGTTTAAATCCATCCCCCCTTGTCCCATCACTGCCCTCTCCAGGAAGAAGTTTCTCCCCATCTTTCCTGTAGGCTCCATCTTATCTTCTTTCTTTCTGGAGCCACCTGTGCTGGTTGGTCATGTCAGCCTGGGTTTTATCAACCTTCCAAGTTCTTCCCTACCACCTCTGTCCCTCCTTTCTTCCCTGCAGTCCTTGGCCAGCTTCTCCCTCTGCTTCATGGCAACGTCCACGGGAGCAAAGTGATCATCCAGGAATTCCAGGAATGCTGCCGGCAGGGACTGTTCAGCGAGGGGATGGCAGCTGCTGATGGCAGTGACACCAGCCCCACGAGTCCCCACCCCTCCAGGCCACAGACCCCTGTGGGTGAGGACAGTGGTGTCCCTTCCAAAGCCAGGCTAAAGAGAATCATTTCAGAGAACTCTGTGTACGAGAAGAGACCCGAGTACAGGATGTGCTGGTACGTCCACTCGGAGGTGCTGAAGAGTTTTGACCAAGAGCACCTCCCTGTCCCCTGCCAATGGAACTACATCACCCAGGTCCCTTCTGCAGGGAAGGAGGAAGGTGGCAACGTGCCAGCCCTGGCTGTCCCACCAGCCACCCCCGTGGCAGTGAAGAGGAAGGCCATGGGGAGCATGTCCATCACGAGGTTCATGAAGAGGCCTCGGGACGCTGAGCAGGTGAGTCCTGTCCAGGTGCTCTTCCTTGGTAAGAATCATAGAAGGTGTGGGGTTGGAAGGGACCTTGAAAGGTCATCTAGTCCAGCCCCCTGCAGGGCACAGGGAACTTTTTAAACAGCCCAGGTTGCTCCAAGCCCCGTCAAGCCTGACCTTCTACACTTCCAATGATGGAGCCTCTACTACCTCTCTGGGTGACCTGTTCCAGGGTCTCACCACCCTCACAGCAAAGAATTTCCTCCTCATGTTTCACCTCAATCTCCCTCTTCCAGTTTTCATCCATCCCTCCTTGTCCTCTCCCTCCCTGCCCTTGTCCCAAGTCCCTCCCCAGCTTTCCTGGAGCCCCTTCAGGCACTGGAAGCTGCTCTAAGGTCTCCCTGGAGCCTTCTCTTCTCCAGGCTGAACACCCCAACTCTCCCAGCCTGGCTCCAGAGCAGAGCTGCTCCAGCCCTGGGATCATCTCCGTGGCCTCCTCTGGGCTCTCTCCAGGAGCTCCATGTCCTTCTTGTGCTGGGGACTCCAGAACTGGACCCAGTGCTCTAAGGAGGTTCTTGCCAGAGCAGAATAAAGGGGGACAATCCCCTCCCTTGCCCTGCTGGCCACACTTCTGGTGATCCAGCCCAGGACAAGGTTGAATGCTGCAACTCAACCCATAATAGTCTCTGAAGTCTCCAGTTTCTGACATCACAAAACTGAATTTCAAGAGCTGGTTTAAAAATGTAATAACCCACAGGAGCAAAATGAGTTGGATTTGGGAGCAGTTGCTACCCCAGCTCTGAGCTTTGGTCTGGTCTTCCTGTTGTTGGCTTCTGCTTTTCAGGGTGACCACAAATAGCATTAAGAGCTTAATCACCCCCAAAAAAATGACTGAAAGTGCAGTGGGTGCTTTCTGAGTGTTGGTCTGTAGATGGAAGGCTTGAGGTCATAGAATCATAGAATGGTTTGGGTTGGAAGGGACCTTAAAGATCCTCTGGGTCCTGAAGTTTGGTGTTACCAACCCTTTGCTTCCAAGCCTGCAGGCAGCACAGGGTTTGCACTGGATTGATTCCTCATCCCCTGTGGACAAGGAGGTGAGGAAAGAAGCCACAGAAAAGGCTTTTTATGCTTTTCCCTCCCACTTTATTCTTGGCTTCTTTGGCTCATCGACTGCAAATGCTCTGCATTCAAGTGTTGATGGGGATCAGAGACTTGGGAGAAGCTGTTCAGCCCCCAAACTCCATCTGCTTGGTTTGTTTCTTCTCCTAAATAAAGGCAGAGATTAAAAAAAAACCAACAATCTCTGCTTGGCACCCACTGGAAGTTCTGCTGATAACAAATGACTGGGGCAGAAACAGCAAAACAAAAGAGGTTTGGTAGAATTCCATTCATTTTTCAAAGCATTTTTGAAGCTGCCCCTGTGAAGTTGGGGAGCAAAGGTGTCCTGAAAGCCTGATGTCTTAAAATCAGCCACCACTCAGGTGTTGGATCCCATCTTTCCTCTCTTGGAGACTGGGGACAGCCTGGGAATGACCTGGAGGGGGGAGTCAGGGCCACCAGGTTCTCCACCCCTGGCACATGTTGCTCTGCTGTGAAGCTCAAACCAAGCCCCATGGAGGTAAATGTGCTCTGAAACAAACTGTGGGGAGAGAAGAACTTGGTCCCAGGGTGGGCAGCACCTGCCTGTGTGTGGGAGGGAAGAACTTCAATCTGACAAATTGTGGCTTTAATGCAAGACACAAATTAAAAATGTCCCTTGCAGGGGGTGGGGGTTGGGCTCTGGGGCTGAGGTTTTGCATTCCCCAGTTCCAAGTTGAGGGGGTGGTGGGGAACCCACCACAAAAAAATCACTTGCAGCTGTTCAGTGCTGGGCAGTTTGTGTCATTCCTTCTATTATTCCTTTTCCTGATGAATAGTTTGTGCTGAAAATGGGGTCACCAAGGGGAGCAACTGTCCCCCCCTCCCTGAACAAAAGCCAAAGATGAGGAGTCAAGGGGGACAGAACAAGCTTCAAACTTGACCAACAAAAGTCACTCCAAGTCCAGAAGGAGGAAAAGCCTCTCAAATAATTGGGAAAGGGGAGGAGAAGATTTTTCCTTCCCAACCATCAAAACTGGGTCAGATTTCAAGGAAGGTTTGAAGTGACTTGGGGATGTGTGGGCAGTTGTGGAAGAGTGAAAACCATCTTGGAGCAGGAGCTTGGCATGTTTCCTGCACCCTGTTCCTGAGGCCTTTTATCAGCCATCCCTGTCTGGTGGTGCCAGGGCTTCCTTGGTCATTCCCTCCCAATATTCCCAAGGTTGTCCTGCCTGGGCAGGAGTTTTTTCTGCCTGCTGTGCTGGTCCCCAGCACCACCAGTGCCATCTCCCTGGCATCACCAGTCCCACTGTGCTCTAAGCTGCTGCCTTTGTTTTTCCCTTCAGGCTGAAGCTGTGGAGATGGATGGATTCCAGGCAGACACTGAGGAAGATGAGGAAGATGATGACTGCATGATTGTGGATATACAGCCAGGCAAAGGTGGGAAAATCAATGGGTAGCAGGTTCTTGCTCCCATCAGGAGGACAGTGGGTGGTTCAACCTGCTGCAGCTTTTCTGCCACTTGGTCACAAAGCCTCATCTTCTCTCTGGGTGTTTGGTTTTTAGGTGCTTCCCTGCTTTTTATGCTTTATTTTGGAGGTTTCTTTGCTATTTCTGGTCCTCCCCAACCTGCTCTTGCTCTTTCTTCCCTCCAAGTCAATGGCACAAGGTGCCTGTGCCTGGCATTGCCTGCCAGTGATGCCTGGTGCTGCTGGGAGAACAGTGGGGTCAACATCAGCAGATCCACAACCTATTGGTAGATACTGCTGAGCAGGGCTGGTCTCTGGGTTTGCAACTTTATGTCCAGAGTCTTTCCAGGACTGGCAAGGCCTGGACCATAACTCCCCTCTGCTGCCTCTTCAAGTCATAGAATCTTAGAATCCCATCCTGGTTTGGGTGGGAAGGGACTTTAAAGACCATCCAGATCCAGCCCCTCTGCATGGGCAGGGACACCTCCCACCAGCCCAGGTTGCTCCAAGCCCCATCCAACCTGCCCTTCAACACTGCCAGGGATGGGGCAGCCACAGCTTCCCTGGGCAACCTGGGCCAGGCTCTCACCACCCTCACACTCCAGAATTCCCTCCTCATGTCTCACCTCCATCTCCCTCTCCCTCTCCCAGTTTTCATCCATCCCCCCTTGTCCTCTATAAATTCAGGATTTCTTGATTGACAGAATAAAGGAAACTGGGGTTTTTCTGTTGAGCAGTTCCTGCCTTCCCTAGAGAAGGGCTCCTCCACATCTCCAGAGCTTTAAATTCTCTAGTGTTTGACCCATTCTAGACCCATCTGGGTCTCTGTCTCAGCTGGTGCCACGTTCCTCCTCCTGGAACAAACAACTCTTAGACAACATGATTTGCATTTCAGCCTAAGCTGCTTTTGCTCATGCCAGGAGTGCAGTTTGTCCCCTCTCCTGCCCAGGACAGGAATGCTGCTCAGGAGTGAGTCTTCCTCAGGCTTTGCTGCCACACAGGCAGCTGATTTGTTGACTTCTGAGCTTGATTTAGTGAATTCTGCCCCACTGAAAAGATGATGAAGATCCTTCCTATGGTTGAAGTGATTTTTTAATCTGGATTAATGTCAACCCAGTGTTAAAACCACTTTTGAAATGGGATCAAAAAGGAGACTTGCAGAGGGGCTGAGCCAGATAAAGCACCTAGTCCTCCAATTCTGCCAGATGAATGAAGAGATTTAAAAACCAACCCAACAATAAACACAATTACCCAAAATAAACCCCCAAACCAACACATTTTCTACTTGCAGACTCTAGGTTGGCAGCTCCTGAAGCAGCTTCAGAGCCCAGCAGTGCAGGAGCCACTGGCCAGGACACCAGCATGATCAACCCATCTTAACACCCTTTGTGGAGACTTCACCACCTACTAACTTCTCTGTATGTATGTAGAATGAATTAGAGAGTTTAAAAACCTTGGTGTATCTTTGAACAAGATACTTGAGAAAGTATTCCATATTTCTTGTAAAGAGAAGACAGCACTTTGTTCTGCTTCAGCCAGGATGGAAGCTTAAATTTTTAGTTGCTAGTTTTTTAGCTTAAAAAAAGAAAAAAGAAATAACTGCATATTAATCTGTCCTTAATAAAGCATTATTGAAATTTTGATACTTCTTTGTAATGGAAAGTATCTTAAGTTATCTCTAAAAGTAGTGGAGGGATTTGGAAATAAGCTTATTGTGATGCCACTGGGGGGATGACTGTTGATAATGTTGTATAGCATGGCCTTGGGTATAAATGATGTACAATTATATTTGAATTTATGCTCTCTCTGTCATCCTGGTTTGTGGTCTTACTTCCTCTAGAGAACAGCAGCAGGGCTTTTAAGAAGCAAAACCAACTTGTTTCTCCTCTTGAGGACAGAAAAGTGTTGATTACCCTGAGCTGATCAGGCTGGAAGAGCAGTGCAAAGAACTGTTGAGCAGCCACAAATCTTTAAATATTCCATTTAATCAGATGAAGCCTCATTTGCTCTAAATGTATTCTCTCCAATAGGAGTTACAGTGCACACAGAAGCAAAAGGAAAAGCTGAGTTCTAAGCCCAGCCTGATATCCAGGCTCAATCAATTGGTAAATCCAGCCTAGGATGAGCCCCTAACCCCCTTCCTCCAAGGGAAGAGGATGATGTTTCACTGTGGTCCTGGAAAAACACCTCCAGAAGGTGGTTTTCAAAGCCATTCTGAGAAGCTCTTTGTCTCCTCACCTTTGTGTGGAGCTGTGGAGGGGCCATGGCAGGATCCAGGCTCCCCTCTACACAGCTAAACCAGAGCCCCCTCCCAGGTAAGGGAGCTGGGAACCCCAACAAGTCTCCCTGGGGAAAAGGAGGGATCAGTCTAAAACCACCAGCATGGGATTCACTGCCTTTTATTTCATGACAGTGTCTGGACTCTGGAGAGAAGTTCTGGTTTCAGGGGACTTGCTGGTTGCTCCTCTCTGGATTCCTGGATGTCTGCCATGACTGCTGCATCCCAGGAGAGAGTCAGGAGGGCTGAGGGCACCTGGGACAGAGGAAGGTAGTTATGGAGCTACAGCCATTTCATCCTGTCACCTCCTAACACACCCTTGTGTGCTCCCAGGGCTGGAAAAACTTAGAGCACTTCAACTAAACAGTGTGGACTTCTGCAAGAAGCTCCTCAGAGGAGGCTGCTCAGGGCTTGCTGGAGGCCAGAGCTGCCCCTGCCTGACAGTTGCTGCCTTCCCTCTTCCCAGTGGGGATGCTGCTCCTCCAGCAGAGCTGCTGGCACCTCCAGCAGCCTGTGTTGGCTCCAGGAGGTGAGTCCTTGCAGCTCCTTCCTGAGAGATCCCCAGCTAGGAGCCCTCAAGCAATTACTTCTTTGCTTGTGCTTAAAAAGAAGGGGCCAGAGCACAACCTGAGGGCACTGAGAGCAGAAGACACAACCTTCTGAGAGGAGCAGCTGCCTCTGATATCCTGAAGGCCCCCATGGAAGGGATCAGCCCTCTTCTTTATTGACTCACCAGCCCACATTCGTTGAAGGCCAAGTTCTCATCAGTCAGTTTGAGACCTCCAGGTCCCAGCAGCTCAAAGGGCAGCCAGTCATCTCGGAGGGCTTTCCTCACAAAGCTGTAGAGCACAGACACTGATTCTCGTGCATAAAAGGTCCCTGCCATGAGAAAATGAGGTGAGAGATTGAGCCAGGCTCTGGCATTTCCCAAATCCACCCTTTTTCTGGTGGGTTCCGTGGGGCTCAGGTGGTGACACTGACTTCCTGAGCTCCTTCAGTGCCACAAGGAACTGCTGAGAAGCATAAAAGCACAATTCCCAGATTCAAAACCAGGACTTCACAAGCCCCTGCCAGCCTGGAACGAGGAGCTGGGGAAGCCTGAAATAATAATTCCCTGAGCTCAGCTACAAAAAAAACCAAGCAGAGGATTGACACAGTTGTACAACCTGACACCACACAGGCCACCTCATGCTGGCTGCTCTTGACAAACGGGTAAAAAATTGATGGAATGAGGCTGGCAGGAGCCTGGGAAGGGCACAAATTAATTAACAGCACCTTAAAATCCTTCCCTCTCCCCTCAACCCTGCAGAGGTGAGGCAGGGACAGGGCATGGAAACGGGAAGGGTTCAGAGCAGTGTTGCCTCTCCCTGGGTTTTGTTGCTTTCATTATTCTCCCAGCACAGCTCAGGGGCTGCTTGTTATTCAAGCTCTTGCAGCACAAGTGTTCTCAGAAGCTTTGGAGGGTGGAGGAAGAGAGGGTGAGGTTACCTTGCAGGATGTAGCCGTCGGGGAAGCGCACGCGCAGGAGGGTGTAGTTGTACCTGCGCTGCTCCCGCTGCTCCTCCTTCTCTCTCATGGCTCTGGTCCTCAGCAGTGCAGCCTTCTCCACTGCTTCTGTCCTGCAGGGGGAAGAGCAGCTCTGAGCATGAAGGAATCATGAAATGGTTTGGGTGGGAAGGGACCTTCAAGATCATCCAGTCCCAACCCCCCTGCATGGGCAGGGACACCTCCCACCAGCCCAGGTTGCTCCAAGCCCCATCCAACCTGCCCTTCAACACTGCCAGGGATGGGGCAGCCACAGCTTCCCTGGGCAGCCTGGGCCAGGCTCTCACCACCCTCACACTCCAGAATTTCCTCCTCATGTCTCACCTCAATCTCCCTCTTCCAGTTTTCATCCCTCCCCCCTTGTCCTCTCCCTCCCTGCCCTTGTCCCAAGTCCCTCCCCAGCTTTCCTGGAGCCCCTTCAGGCACTGGAAGCTGCTCTAAGGTCTCCCTGGAGCCTTCTCTTCTCTAGGCTCAACACCCCAACTCTCCCAGCCTGTCCCCAGAGCAGAGCTGCTCCAGCCCTTGATCATCTCTGTGGCCTCCTCTGGACTCTAACCAGGAGCTCCGTGTCCTTCTGATGTTGGGGGCTCCAGAACTGGACCCAGTGCTCCAGGTGGGGTCTCACCAGAGCAGAGTGGGAGAATGCCTCAAGTGCCAGGCTCAGTGCCCCCCTGGGCCTCACCGGAGCCGCTGCTCCCGTCTGATCTCCTCTGCACTCAGGCTGTAAAAGTCCTCGGGCAGCTCGAATCGAGCGGCTGCCGGGGAGGGCTGGAAGAGCTGGAGCTGCCGGTCCAGCTGGGCCCGCACGGGCTCCGAGCTCAACAGCTGCTCTTTGTGGTCCTTGAGATCTTCCAGCCTGGTCAGCACGTCTTCCTTCAGCACGTAGAACTCCTCTGGGGTCTCTGCAAGCAAGAGGGATGGGAATCGAGTCTTGTTCTTGGTGTGAGTTCATGTGTGGAACGGGAGGGTGAGGAGCTGTGGCTGAGCAGGGGAACTGCTGGTTCTGTGACAGCCCTGGAGCTCCCTCAGCCACCCAGGATGTCCCACCACCCCTGCCACTCCTGACTCTGGTTTCATAGAATGGCTTGAGTGTGAAGGGACCTTAAAGATCCCACCCCCTGCATGGGCAGGGACACCTCCCACCAGCCCAGGCTGCTCCAAGCCCCATCCAACCTGCCCTTCAACACTGCCAGGGATGGGGCAGCCACAGCTTCCCTGGGCAACCTGGGCCAGGCTCTCACCACCCTCACACTCCAGAATTCCCTCCTCATGTCTCACCTCCATCTCCCTCTGCCAGTTTTCATCCATCCCCCCTTGTCCTCTCCCTCCCTGCCCTTGTCCCAAGTCCCTCCCCAGCTTTCCTGGAGCCCCTTCAGGCACTGGAAGGTGCTCTCAGGTCTCCCTGGAGCCTTCTCTTCTCCAGGCTGAACACCCCAACTCTCCCAGCCTGTCTCCAGAGCAGAGCTGCTCCAGCCCTTGGATCATCTCTGTGGCCTCCTCTGGACTCTCCAGGAGCTCCATGTCCTTCTTATAATGGGGTCTCCAGAACTGGACACTGTTCCAGGTGGGATCAGTTTAATACACTGAGAATTCTTACCTTGGCCTGAAACTGGCAGCGTTTTCATCTCAAACCCAACAGCCTGGAAAAATCTGTGAACCCCTTCCAGGCAGCTTATCCTTTCCTGGAAGAAAAGGAAAGAATCCCAATGTATTCCCAATGCTCCAGGCACAGATTTTCTTTGGCAGAACAACTGCAGGAGTCCTGATCTCACCTGGAACACCTTGTTCTGTAGTTTGATTTTCCGGTACTTCTCCTCCTCTGGATGGAGATAAATGTTATCCAGGTATCTGCAGGAAGAGGAATGTCCTGCATGGATCAAAGCAGGCACTTCAGGACAAGCCACCCCAAGGTGTCAGGAGAGACTGAGCCACCTCACAGTATTTCTCACAGATAAAAAGAGCTGAATAACTTGAGGAAAAGTAAAATCCATCAGTGTTTCAGAGGTAAGATCTCAACCAGCAGCTCCCAAATGGCTTGGAATAGTGACCAAACTTCTTGGATTTGTGACCAAACCTCTTGGAGTCGTGACCAAACCTCTTGGAGTCGTGACCAAACCTCTTGGAGTCGTGACCAAACCTCTTGGAGTCGTGACCAAACCCTTAAAGCACCTCAGAGATGCTGACCTCATTTCTTAACTACCACTTCAGATCGCTCAAGGGTTTGGTTTTCTTCAGGCTTTGCCTGGAGAAGGAGAAGCCACCCGTGTGCTCAGCCCCACTTACTTGGCCATGGTCTCCACGCCCACTCGGACCTTCTCCCGGTCCTTGTTGAAGGTGTGAATCTCCATGATGGAAGCAGCCACAGGATCTATGGAGAAATACTGGAGGAGAAGGAGAGCAGAAGGTCAGGGGGAGCTGATGGTGCTCCTCAACCCAGCTCAGCACTGCTCTTCTTCCCCCTCCAGTTGGGGGGAGGGAATTGGAAGGGGGAAAAAGGAGGGGAAAAAAGAAGTGGGTTGGGATAAATGTCATTTAATAGGTTAAACAAAGGGATTTATTCACTGCTTCCCAATTTCCAGGCAGGAAGTGGTTAATTAACCCTGTCATCGTTACACAGATAAACTACAGCACCATGAACTTGGTCCCAGGCAAAAGCAGCACAGAGCCAGAGCTCCCAGTGGCAGCATTCCCAGTAAGCCAGAGGGAGGGAGCTTGGACAGGCACTGGTAGGGCTGGAGTGGGATAGAGCTGGGAGACACTGGAGATGTCACAGGGAGAAGGTGGAGAAGGGAAAGGTCCCTGCTGTGTTGCTGGAGGAGGAAGAGAAGGTGGGAAGCTGGTATATCATGGAATTTCAGACTGGTCTGCAGTGGAGGGACCTTCAAGATCATCCAGTCCCAACCCCCCTGCATGGGCAGGGACACCTCCCACCAGCCCAGGCTGCTCCAAGCCCCATCCAACCTGCCCTTCAACACTGCCAGGGATGGGGCAGCCACAGCTTCCCTGGGCAACCTGGGCCAGGCTCTCACCACCCTCACACTCCAGAATTCCCTCCTCATGTCTCACCTCCATCTCCCTCTGCCAGTTTTCATCCATCCCCCCTTGTCCTCTCCCTCCCTGCCCTTGTCCCAAGCCCCTCCCCAGCTTTCCTGGAGCCCCTTCAGGCCCTGGAAGGTGCTCTCAGGTCTCCCTGGAGCCTTCTCTTCTCCAGGCTGAACACCCCAACTCTCCCAGCCTGGCTCCAGAGCAGAGCTGCTCCAGCCCTTGGACCCTCCCATGCCCCTCACCGACTGGATGGCTTCCCTGAGGTGCTTTTCCCTCTGCTCTTTCCTCACAACCACGCCGGTCAAGGGGCAGATGAAGTAGATCCCTGAAACAGAGGGGGCAGCTGCCCCTTCCTTGTCCGAGGAGCTGTGATCCTAATGGAGACACAACCAGGCACCCAGCTGATCCCAAGAAGGTCAGAGCTTGGATTCCAATCCCTGGGGATGGGGAAGGTGTGGCTCAGGGAACACTGGTGTCTCATACCTCTGTGTCCACCTCCTTCTCACTGGCAGCTGCCTCAGCCATCAGCTCCTTCCTCACTGCAAGAGACAATCCTGGAATTATGGTGGGAACAGGGCAGAGGAGCTTGGAGGGGTTTGGACTGTGCAGCACCCCCAGGTGAGCATCACCCCCCCATTCCTGTGACACTTCACCAAAGCCACCTCCACGTCCCTGCTCCCCACCCAGGACACCCCCACTCTGGGCTTGGTTTGGAGCCATCCCAGCTGAGCCAGCAAAGTGCCAAGAAGACCAGGGGCATCCCGGGGTGGATCAGAAAGGGGGTGGTTAGTAGGTCAAGGGAGGTTCTCCTGCCCCTGTTCTGCCTTGGTGAGGCCCCATCTGGGATATTGTGTCCAGTTCTGGGCCCCCCAGTTCAGGAAGGACAGGGAACTGCTGGAGAGAGCCCAGGGCAGAGCCACAGAGATGCTGGAGGGAGAGGAACATCTCCCTGATGGGGAAAGGCTGAGGGAGCTGGGGCTCTTGAGCTTGGAGGAGACTGAGAGGAGACCTCATCAGTGTTTACAAATATATTAAGGGCAGTGTCAGGAGGACAGACCAGGCTTTGTCCAGTGACAGGACAAGGGGCAGTGGGTGCAAACTGGAGCAGAGGAGCTTCCATGTGAATATCAGGAAGAACTTCTTTCCTGGGAGGGTGACAGAGCCCTGGGCCAGGCTGCCCAGAGAGGCTGGGGAGTCTCCATCCCTGCAGACACCCCCATCCCGTGGGATCTGCTCTGGGTGCCCCTGCTCTGGCAGGGGGGCTGGGCTGGGGGGTGCTTCCAGCTCCCTTCCAACCCCCGGGATTCTGGGATCCCGGGATCCCACCGTGTCCCAAGCCCCGTGTGTGTGTCCCCCCACCCACCCCCCCCCCCCCCCAGCTCCTACCCCGGCTCCTGGCGGCCTCCTGCCCGGGGCCGGCCTTGCCCCTGCCCTTCAGCTCCAGCCGGGCCAGCGCCGCCGCCGCCGCCGCCCTCCGCGCCTCGTCCGTCGGGCCCGGGCGGGGCCCGGGAGCCTCTTCGGCCTTTGGCTTCTCCTTCGGGGCCCTGCGCGGGAGGGAGGGAGGGAACCGGCTCCGCCACCGCGCCCGGGCCTCGCCTGCCTGCCCCGGGAACACCTTCCCGGCCCTTCCCCGGGGGCGGCGGCACCGCTGCCCGGTGACTGTCACCCCCCCCCCCCCCCCCCCCAGCGGGCTTGGGCACCGCGGGGAACGTCGCCCACCCCGGGGACATCGGGCCCAGCTCCGGTTACCGGGAGGCCCCCGTGGGTAACGGCTGCCGGCCCCGCTCCCCGCTCCTCCCCGCTCCCCCGGGAACGGCGGCGCCCTCCCCCCCCCGCTCTCGCCCCCCCCCCCCCCCTCCCCGTTACCGGGACGTGCCCCGTACCGGGACGGCTCCGACAGCCTCTGCCCGGGCCCCGCCGTCTTGAACTTCAGGTCGGCCTTGATCTCCTGGAAGAATTTTCGCATGGCGGCGGGACTGCCGGGACCCCCGGGATGGCGGGACGGGAGCGGGATCCCCGGGATCCCCGGGACTGCCGGGACCGCACCGGGGCCCCGCCCCCCCCGCGCTGCCGCCCCCGGAAGGGGCGTGTCCCGGCGGCGCTCTAGCCTGCCGCACTCGGTGACCCCCCCCCCCGGGTCCTCCAGGAGGCATCGGACCCACCCGCGGACCCCAGGGCTGCACCCACGGACCCCCAGGGACCCCCAAGGACCCCAGGGCTGCACCCACGGACCCCCAGGGACCCCCACGCACCCCAGGGCTGCACCCACGGACCCCCACGGACCCCCACGGACCCTAGGGCTGCACCCACGGACCCCCACGGACCCCAGGACTGCAGCCACGGACCCCCAGGGCTGTCCCCACAGACCCCCACAGACCCCACAGACCCCCACGGACCCCAGGGCTGCACCCACGGACCCCAAGGCTGCACCAGGAATCCCCACGGACCCAAGGGCTGCACTCACGGACCCCCAGGGACCCCCAGGGACCCCCGGACTGCACCCACGGACCCCCACGGACCCCAGGGCTGTCCCCACAGACCCTCACAGACCCCCACGGACCCCAGGGCTGCACCCACGGACCCCAGGGCTGTCCCCACGGACCCCCACAGACCCCCATGGATCCCAGGGCTGCACCCACGGATCCCCACAGACCCCAGGGCTGTCCCCACAGACCCCCACGGATCCCAGGGCTGTCCCCATGGACCCCAGGGCTGCACCCACGGACCCCAGGGCTGCACCAAGGACCCCCACGGACCCCAGGGCTGCACCAGGGATCCCCACGGACCCCAGGGCTGTCCCCAGAGACCCCCACGGACCCCAGGGCTGCACCCACGGACCCCCACGAGCCCCCCAGGGCACTGAGGGCTGCACCCATGACCCCCCCAGCCCCCCAGGGCTGCACCCATTAGATCCCCTCACACCCCACGGGCCTTAGGGCTTCACCCACAGACCCGCCCCCCCAACCCACGGACACAGCCCTGGCTCTGCAGCCCCCTCAGTGCCCCACGGGGGACCCCCCCCCCCCAGCGGGGACACCACAGGACCCGGGCCTGCAGTGCCAGCCAGCAAGGAGCCCCCGGGCCCCCCGGGGATGTGGCAGAGGGGACACGGAGAACACGCGTGGAGGGGACGTTTGTGTTGTCAGGGGCTCGGCCCGGCTGAAGCGACTGCTGAGCTGCAGCAGGACATGCAGAAACACGGATCCCCCCCCCCGGCCCCAGCTGCTCCCCAGCGCCCCTCCTGCAGGAATTCCCCCCGCAGAGCCCACGGGAGTTCCTGCTCGTGGCCCCAGACCCCCTCATGTCACTGCCCAGGGCTCACGGACTCACAAAGGAAAAGACCTTGATGATCACAGCTCCTGTCCCCTCCCCATAGCCCCTACCCCACACCCTATACCCCCCTACAGCCCCTATACCCCCCCTTACCCCATACCCTATAGCCTTCCCTATAGCCCTGACCCCCCCCATAGCCCCTGTACCCCCCCTATAGCTCTGTCACACCCTATAGCCCCCGTACTCCTCCCTAGTGTTGACCCCACACCCTACAGCCTCTATACCCCTCCCTATAGCCCCTGACCCCCCCCTATA
Source organism: Apus apus (assembly GCF_020740795.1). NCBI lineage: Eukaryota > Metazoa > Chordata > Aves > Apodiformes > Apodidae > Apus > Apus apus. Next base: position 3,298,943 of record NC_067305.1, read on the forward strand.
GCCCCTATACCCCTCCCTATAGCCCCTGACCCCCCCCATAGCCCCTATACCCCTCCCTATAGCCCCTACCCCATACCCAATACCCCCCCTACAGCCCCTATACCCCCCCTTACCCCATACCCTGTACACCTCCCTATGGCCCCTGACCCCCTCCCTATAGCCTCTATACCCCCCCAACAGCCCCTATACCCCCCCTATAGCCCCTATCCCCCCCTATAACCCTATACCTCCCATGCTCCCCCTATAGCCCCTATACCCCCCTACAGCCCCTATACCCCTACAGCCCCTATACCCCTCCCCATAGCCCCTATACCCCCTCTATACCCCCCTATAGCCCCTATACGCCCCTATACCCCCCCTATAGCCCCTACACCCCCTATAGCCCCTATACCCCTCCCTATAGCCTCTATACCCCCCCTACAGCCTCTATACCCCTTCCTATAGCCCCTGACCCCCTCCCTATAGCCTCTATACCCCTCCCTATAGCCCCTATCCCCCCCTACAGCCCCTATACCCCTCCCCATAGCCCCTATAACCCCCTATACCCCCTCTATAGCCCCTATACCCCCCCTATACCCCTCTATACCCCCCCCACACCCTCCCTATAGCCCCTATACCCCCCCACACCCCGCCTATACCCCCCCTATACCCCCCCTATACCCCTCTATACCCCCCACACCCCCCCCTATAGCCCCTATACCCCCCCACACCCCGCCTATACCCCTCTATACCCCCCCTATACCGCTCTATACCCCCCCACGCCCCCCCTATAGCCCCTATACCCCCCCATATCCCCCCTATACCCCTCTATACCCCCCCACACCCCCCCTATAGCCCCTATACCCCCCCATACCCCCCATACCCCCCCATACCGCCCCCCCCCCTCAGCTCTCACCCCCCCCCGCCTCCCCCTCCCCAGCCCCCTCTGGCCCCGCCCCCTCGCTCGGCGCCTCTAGCGGCGCGGCCCAATCCCGTTCTCCCGCCGTGCCCTCGCCTGGCTCCCATTGGACAGGACGACGGAGCGACGCGAGGCTGAGCCAATGGGAGGGGCCCGCGGCGGGCGGAGGGGCGGGACATCCTGCGGGCCGGCCCCGGTGCTCCGCGGCCTGGGCCTCCGCCGCCGCCCCGCCCGCGGCCGCCATGCCGCACAGCTTCAAGCCCGGGGACCTCGTCTTCGCCAAGATGAAGGGTTACCCGCACTGGCCGGCCCGGGTGAGACCGCGGGGAAGCGCCGCACCGGGCCGAGCCGGGGAGGGGGCCCGAGCCGGGCCGGAGATCCCTTAGCGGGATCGGGGCACGTACCGACCCCCGTCCCGAGGTGGGCGGCTGGTACCGGGCTGGGATGTCCTGGACCGGGATGGGGATCCCAGCACGGTAGCCGTAGCGGGATGGAGGGGTTCTGTACCGGGAGGCAGGTCCCATAACGGTACCTGTTACTGGGATGGGGGCGGGGACCGGGATGGGGATCCTGGACCGGGATGGGATGTCCTGGACCGGGATGGGGATCCTGGACCGGGATGGGGATCCTGGACCGGGATGGGATGTCCTGGACCGGGATGGGATGTCCTGGACCGGGATGGGGATCCTGGACCGGGATGGGGATCCTGGACCGGGATGGGATGTCCTGGACCGGGATGGGCATCCTGGACCGGGATGGGGATCCTGGACCGGGATGGGAATCCTGGACCGGGATGGGGATCCTGGACCGGGATGTCCTGGACCGGGATGGGGATCCTGGACCGGGATGGGGATCCTGGACCGGGATGGGATGTCCTGGACCGGGATGGGCATCCTGGACCGGGATGGGGATCCTGGACCGGGATGGGAATCCTGGACCGGGATGGGGATCCTGGACCGGGATGTCCTGGACCGGGATGGGGATCCTGGACCGGGATGGGGATCCTGGACCGGGATGGGATGTCCTGGACCGGGATGGGATGTCCTGGACCGGGATGAGGATCCTGGACCGGGATGGGATGTCCTGGACCGGGATGGGATGTCCTGGACCGGGATGGGGATCCTGTCCCGGGAAGGGGATCCTGTCCCGGGAAGGGGATCCCATCTCGGTGCCGGTGCTGGGATGGGGGCTGGTACAGGCGCATTTACCGGGATGGGGAGCCCATAAGAGGATGCAGACCTGATCACGGGACCTGAACCGTGATGGGGACCCGGTACCGGCAGGGAATGCCCCGTACTGGGATGGGGAGGGGGCAGAACTGGGACGGGGACATGTACTGGTTCCTGTCCCGGGGTAAGAGGCTGATACCAGGATGCAGATCCCATAATGGTGCCTGTACCAGGATGGGGACCTGGTACTGGCATGAGGACCCGTCCCAGCACCTGTACTGGGATGGAGATCCCATAACAGCCCCCATCCCAGGATGGGGACCTGGTACTGGAGTGGAGCATCCCGTACTGGGATGGGAGGTCTGTACTGGGATGGGGACCAGTACTGGTATGGGATGTCCCATATCGGGAAGGGGGACCCGGACCAGTATCTGTCCTGGGATTTGGACCCAGTGCCCCTACTGGGATGGAGAGTCCCATCCCAGCACACATACTGGGATGAGGAGTCCCATCCCAGCACCTGTACCAGGATGAAGACTCAGTTCCAGGATGGATTGTCCTGTACTGGGATGAGAGGTCCCATTCCAGCACCCATACTGGAATTAGAACCTGGTACAGGAATGGGGTGCCCTGTACCGGGATGGGGGACCTGTACTGGGATGAGGGCTTGGTACTGGGATGGAGACTCCCTATGGGTACCCATGTTGGGATGGGAGCCCAGTGCTGTGATGGGGTCCTGCACTGGGGTGGGGGTCCCACACAGCACCCATACTGGAACTGGGGTTTCATCCTGGGGTGGGGGTGTCGTGTTGGCACCTGTTCCACAACGGAGAAGCACAACCTGGGGTGAGGGTCCAGGACTGGAACTGGGGTCCCTGGCACCTGTACTGGGAGGGGGTCCTGCACCAGGCTGGGGTCCTGTACTGGCACCCACCCTGAGGGAGCAATGGAGGGGCCCATCCTGATCCTCCCACTGCCCAGCAGGACCCTGCCCCTCCAGAGACCCCCCCCCCACCCCGTTCCCTTTCCCAGCCTGGATGTCACCCACCTTTGGTCCCCCACCGCAGGGGGGACAGAGCCAAGGTCCAAGGTTGTGTGTCCCGTGGTGGGGACACACACCTCGTGGGGAGGGGGGCTGTGGCTGCAGGATCAGGGGGTGCTGGGGCAGTTTGGGGGGCGCAGATGGGGCGATGGAGCTCGTGTGGTGGGGGACAAGGGGTCCCAGCAGCTGGGGGACAAAGGGTCCCAGCATCTGGGGGACAAGGGGTCTCAGCAGCTGGGGGACAGTGGGTCTCAGCAGCTGGGGGACAAGGGGTCCCAGCAGCTGGGGGACAAGGGGTCCCAGCAGCTGGGGGACAGCGCCGTGCTGAGGTGGTGCCCAGAGGAGGGGGAGGGGGGTCTGCCGTCGTCCTTGGAGGCGGGTTCATCCGATGGGAAGAGACCAGCAGGTGGAAACCGTGTGGGATCGGGGCCTGCAGGTCCCAGGGGGGCTGGAGACGACGACCCCCCGGGCCGCACCACGTCGTGACATCTCAGACGCCGCCGTCCCCGCGCTGCCCCGCCCGACCTGGCACCCAGAGGACTCGGTCCTTCCAGGAGAGCCCTCGCTCTGCCGGCGCCTGCAGCCCCTCCTGCTTTAGAGCTCGCTTGCATATTTATTTTTTTTGGGGGGAGAGAGGGGGATTCCCCCCCGCCCCCCCCCCCCAGCCCCGAAGACCTCCCCAGCACACCCGGGCGGCCCCGGCGCGCCCCGAGGCTCTGCCCGCAGCCCCGACCACCCGGAGCAGTGGGAAGAAGATGGGGTGGCCCCCACCCTTCCCTGCGGCCGCTCTCCAGCCAGGAAGGACCCTCATATCGGAGCCGTCACCTCCCAGGCCGGAGGGGGGGGCTTCCCTCAGGCCTCCCCCCCACCGCCGCCCACCCGTGGCATTGATCTCGTGGCGGGGGGGGAGTAGCAGAAAGGCCCCCACGGGCGCTGAGCCCGGCCGTGGAGAGACGACCTCGCATCCCTGCCGGATCGTCCTGGTTTGAGCCAGGACACGGATCCCTCCTGGTATTCCCGTAGGGAATCCCCGACGCCGCAGCGGGACCCGCCTTCCTAGCGAGGTCCCTGCCCACCCGGGTGCTTTCTTGCCCTGCTTTGCCTCCGAAGGGGCGCGGGAGGCCGACGTGCCTGGCAGAGGACGTTCTCCAGCCTCCCTCTCTGACCAAACCTCCTGCTTTGGGTTTCCTTTCAGATCGATGACATCGCGGATGGCGCCGTGAAACCCCCACCGAACAAGTACCCCATCTTCTTCTTCGGCACCCACGAGACGTAAGCCCTGCCTCGCTCCCCTCTCTGGGCTTTTGCTGCCTCCTGCTCCCGGGCCTCACCTCTGCTTTGTTTCTCTCCAGCGCCTTCTTGGGCCCTAAAGATCTCTTCCTTTATGAAAAGTATAAAGACAAATATGGGAAACCAAACAAGAGGAAAGGCTTCAACGAGGGATTGTGGGAAATCCAGAACAACCCTCACGCCAGTTACAGTGCCCCTCCGGTGAGTGGGGGGCCCCTCGGTGGCGGGGGGGCAGCGAGGACCTGGGCTGCCAGCCCCTCCATCTCCTTTTCCTCCAAGTTCTTCTCCTCCTTGTTTTTTTTTTCTCCTCCTGCTTCTCATTGCTACGGTGCCTCCGCGCTTCCAGATCGGCTTCCCTTGGGGTAGCTTTTTGTTCCCTGCCCTGTGCTTTCTGGAGGGATTCAACCCTTCCTCCTCCTCCTCCTCCTCCTTGGGAGGAAGATGCCTTTGCCCCATCTTCAAGGTGGAACCAGGGATGTGCTTTGCTCTGCTTTGCCCAAAAATCCATGGAGGATTTCGTTGTTCGGAGCGCTCGCTCGACCCCGGCTTCCCAGATTTCCACGTGGGGTGTTGGGAAGCTCCTTCCTCTTCTTCCATCCGCTTCCAAGGTCCTGAGCCAAAAGCTGTTGGGCTGCTCCATCAGGGCAGGCCTGGAGATGGCTCGTGGCTGTGAAACGTTGGGCGTTTCGTCCCCATAATTGTGTGATGCCATTTGTTGTGTAGCGACCTTCAGAGGAGGAGGCCAAAGCAGCTTCATAGGCAGTTGGTCTGAAGAGGCAGAGGAAGGTTTTTAAGGTGAGCTACAAGGACAAGTTGGTCCAGAGGTAGGGAATGAGCTCCCCCCCCACCCCAAGCAGGCTGTGCTGCTGCCAGTGCAGGAGGGAGGATGTGGTTTGAGTAGCTGCAGGAGATGGTTGAACCTAAGACTGCAGCTGTAGGGTAAGGTGAGACCGTGGAGGTGCTTGAAAATCTGGAGAACAACTTTGTCTTCTTGGGTGGGAGGTTGGTGATGGTCAGAGGCAGCGCCTGCTTTGTCCAAGGACTCCACCATGAGCTCCCAGCAGGGGGGAGAAACCTGTTGGTGAGGGATCTGCTGTGACTGAGGGACCGTGGTGACACCGATGGCCCCAGCAAGGCTGAGGGTCCACCAATGCCAACGGCATCTTGTGGCCAAAGGAGGAGCAGAAGAGACTGAAGGAGAGGTCTTCTGGTTTTGAGACCTAAATGAAGGAGATACCAGGAACAGCCAAGGATGAAGGGAGGCTTTCCAGCAGGAAGGCTCCAGCACTGGAAGAATCCCAGCTCTAGGAAACCCTGTGGGTGCCATGTCTTTGAGTGAGGAACCTCGTGACGGGCTGGTGTGAAGCCTGAAGACCTTCCCTTTGTGGGAGATCCCAACTGGGAAGAGCAGTGGCTGCCACGTTGGACTTCTTGTGTGGACCTTTCCCGTGGGGAAGGGGTGTGATGTGCATCTGAGAAGGACAAGGCCTGACCCGTGTTAAGGGCTGGAGGAGAACAGCCACTCCCAGGGATGCTGGAGGAGATGCTGGATGGAGCCACCAGCCCCACTTGTCTGGCGCCGTCAGGACAGAGCAGGGCTGGGTTCTGCTCCCCCAGGAGGGGCTCTCAGGTCTAGGCTTCTCCAGGGGGTCTCCAGCAGGGATGGAGCAGGAGAGGGGAGCAAGGCAGTGCTGGGGGATCCAGAGGGTGGTCTCAGGTGGGGTATGAGGAGCCTGGGGAAGGGGCTGCAGAGGAATTAGAAGGGAGTTGGTTGAGTGTCCTGGTTGTCCCCCCGCCCCAGAGCCGTACTGGAGGGTTCTGTGCCAGGGGGGGGATGTTGCCCCCCCAGCTCCCCTGCACCCCCTCTCTGCTCAGCGCTCTTGTCCATCGCTCCTCACCCTTCGTGCCCCCTTCTCCTCCCCCCGCCACCCCCACCCCTGCTGCACCCTGAGCCCCTCGGGGCAATAACACCCCCCCTCCCTGCTGTCCTTAGCCTGCCAGCTCCTCCGACAGCGACGTTCCCGAGAACGACCCGATGGGGGGAAGCGACATGGGTGAGGATGAGGAGGATGCTGCCATGGCAGCCGTGGCCACGGAGAAGGTGGAAAGTGAGGAGGACTCGGATCAGGGCAGCGACCACAGCGGGATGAAGAGAAAACCCCTGGCTATGAAGGTGAGTCTGGGCTGAGGGGGTTGCAGCAAGGAGGGATGGGAGGGTGTTCCTGGTCAGGAAGATGCTGGTGTGGTCCTTGCTGCAGCTTTTGTCTGAGGGTGTCTGGCAAGGGTTTGTAGTGAGAGGACAAAGGGGGATGGATTAAAACTGGGAGAGGGGGGATTTAGGTTGGACATGAGGAGGGAAATCTTGAGTGTGAGGGTGGGGAGACACTGGAACAGGTTGCCCAGGGAAGCTGTGGCTGCCCCATCCCTGGCAGTGTTGAAGGGCAGGTTGGATGGGGCTTGGAGCAGCCTGGGCTGGTGGGAGGTGTCCCTGCCCATGCAGGGGGGTTGGATCTAGATGATCTTGAAGGTCCCTTCACCCCAAACCATTCCATGAGCCCCCTGTGCAGCATGTCAACCCCCCGCTGGGGGCCAGAGGTGGTGACAAAACCAACTCCCTCTGGATTCTCTAGTGGGAAATGGGGGTTCAGGGCATGTCTGGGGGATTCCCACCTGTCTCATATTGTCTGTGAGATTGGGGGACAGGTCCTGGTGTTGTTTGCATCCCTGAGGAGAAGGCAGGGCTGCAAACCCCTTCTAGGTGCACGTGGCCAGTGGGGAAGAGTTGAGCAAAGCCCCTTTCCCAGGAAGTGTTGGCTTTCTGAGGAGGGGGACTGGGCTCCCCTCAACCTCCTCACTTCCCCAACATCAGATGCCGGTGACAAAACGGCCTCGGAAATCCTCCAGTGACCTGGACCAGGGCAGCCCCTCCTTATCAGAAGAGGAGAACTCAGAGACATCTTCTGAGTCCGAAAAAAACAGCGACCAGGTGAGAGGATTTTGGGGATAGTCTTGGATGGAGCTGCCAGGGGAAAGGGCTGTGGGAAGAGCATCACCATCTGGAGAGGGAAGATGGCTCGAGGGAGCTTGACTGACTCCTGAAACCATCCTGAGACTCTTCCCTGTGTCCATGTTTTCCTCCAGGACTTCACTCCTGAGAAGAAGCCGGTGGCCAGGGCTCCCAGGAGGATGCCAGCAGCAGGGAGGAAGAAGAAGGTAAAAGCCCCTGGGTCTGGTGCAGCAGGAGAGGAGCTTGGGGGGTGGTGGGTCTGGGGTCTGTGCTGCTGGGGGGTCCTGGGGTGGGCCAGGCTCTGCCCCAGGCTGGGTGTGGGGTCAGGACAAGGAGGGACCAGGTTGATGCCTCCAAGACCTGGTGGAGCCCTGTGGTGCTGTTCTGGGACAGCTGCTGAGCTGCCACCCCCTCCACCCAACCCTACCCCTTGTCTGCAGAAGGTGGAGTCGGGCTCTGACTCGGATTCCAAAGTGGATTCGGATTCAGAGATGGGAAATGCCACTGTGGACATGACCAAGTCGGATTCCAACTCCGATTCTGACTCGGATGTGTCTGTGAAGAAGACTCCACGGGGCAGGAAACCAGGTAACACCAAGGAAGCTTCTTCCACCACTCCTGCCTTCCTCAGGAGGCTGGGGAGGACCTGAGGCTGGGAGCTTGAGAGGTTTTGGGGTCCCCTTCTGTCAGGGACACCTTCCACCCCCTAACCCCCAGATTTGGGGCTGTTTGAACAGGGGGACACCCAGGGCTCCTGCTGAACATCTCCCCCTTGTCTTGCAGCTGAGAAACCCCCTCCCAAGCCCCGTGGCAGGAAACCCAAGCCTGAGCGTGTCCCCACCAGCTCCAGCAGTGACAGGTGAGCTCAGCTGGGCCATTGTCACCCCGGGGGGGAAGGGGGGGTGGGTTGGAGGGTCTCCCACCCCCACAAAGGGGGGGACACGAGGGATCCAAGCCTGCTCTGTCCTTCCCAGCGACAGCGACAGCGACGTGGATCGTATCAGTGAGTGGAAGAGGAGGGATGAGGAGCGACGGCGGGAGCTGGAGGAGAAGAGGAAGAGGGAGCAGGAGGAAGAGATTCGTCGGCTCCGGGAGCAGGAGAAGGAGGAGAAGGAGAAGAGGAAGGAGAAAGCAGAGAAGGGGGAAGAGATGCACTCGGACTCGGACAGCAGTGCTGAGGATGAAGCGCCCAAAAAGGGCCGGAAGGGTCGGACCAAAGCTCCGTCCTCCTCGGACTCAGAACTGGAGCTGGAGAAAGAGGTGAGTGCAGAGCTGTGGGGACAGCCAGCCTGTCCTCTTGGGGCAAGTCAGCAGAGACCTCCAGGGGTGGCAGGGACTGGTTGTCTGGGTCTCCCTTTACCCCAGGGTGGCCCACGCCCTGCTGGAAAGGGTTGTGGCCATCAGCACAACCATCCCTGGAGAATGGGAGCTCTTTCCATGGCCCAGGACACCCCATGGAGCTGTGGGAGCATCTCCATGGTGCTTGCCACCCCACTGCAGTCATGGGTTTTGCTCCACTGCCTTCCCCAGAGCATCAGTGGAGGGTTGTAGAGGGCTCTTGGGAGCTGCACAGCCTGGAGGGGCGAGTTTCTCCCTGTGGAGGTGGAGCTGGGAAAGCATTCCCAAAATCTTGAGGTCTGGGTCCACCAGAAAGGCTGGATGGGCCCCTTTGGATACCAGAATATTCCCTTCTGGAGCTGCACACTGCCCTGCTGCAGCCCCAGGCCTTTCTGCTCCCATGTGGGGGATGTCCCTGCACCCAAACCAGCTGCAGCTGTGGTGGGATGGGTGCTGGGTCCCACCCGGGGTGGGGGGTGGGGGGGCATGGGACTGTCCCCCCCAGCAGCAGGGAGGGCTCTGCCACTCCTGCCTGCTTTGTTCTCTCCTCCAAGGTAAAGAAGCCAGTGAAGAAGCAGCCCTCTGAGTTGTCAAGGAAACCAAACCAGAAGGAGAAGAGAGGCCGGGAGGAGAAGCCACGGAGCAAGTCAGCATCCCCCTCCCTGCCTCAGCATTTTCCTCCTCTGGGGACAGGATCCATCCTCATCCAAATGTCACCCTGGGGTGGGGATGGGGCTCCCCAGGGACCCGCCCCGGGACCAGCAGGGCCCCCTGGAGGGGCTGGGCTGTTTCCTCTTAGAGCTGGAAGGGTTGGAGGGTCTTGGGGGCCACCAGGTTGAACTTCCCTGGTGTTTTCCATCTGGCAGGGGTTGTGCCCCTCTGCAGTCCCAGGGAGCTGCTGGCTGAGGGCTCCTCTCCAACTGGGACATGTGGGTGGAGTGTGGTAGGGGGGATACACCCCCCTGGGCCATCACCCTTCCTGCAAGCCCAGTGGCAAGTGGGGGGCTCTGCCTGGACCATCTCACCTCTTTCCTTCCTCCCACAGACCCCTGAAAGTGGAACGAGGCCGGAAGAAATCCGACCTGATCCCTGAAAGGAGGATGGAGAAGAAAAAGGGTGAGAGAGCTGTCCCTTCTCATCACAGAGGGGAGGAGAGGGAGAGAAGAGATCCAGGGTTGGCTCCCCCATCCTGAGCAAGAGGAGGGATCCTTCCCACAGGGACCTTCCTAGTGCTGCTGTGGCCCCAGCGTTGTGTTGGGAAGTGTTTACAGGGTGTGCAGAGACAGTGAGCAGCTTCCATCCATTCCAGGGCCTGAAGGGGCTCCAGGAAAGCTGGGGAAAGTCTTGGGACAAGGGCAGGGAGGGAGAGGGCAAGGGAGGATGGATGAAAACTGGCAGAGGGAGATTGAGGTGAGACATGAGGAGGGAATTCTGGAGTGTGAGGGTGGTGAGAGCCTGGCCCAGGTTGCCCAGGGAAGCTGTGGCTGCCCCATCCCTGGCAGTGTTGAAGGGCAGGTTGGATGGGGCTTGGAGCAGCCTGGGCTGGTGGGAGGTGTCCCTGCCCATGCAGGGGGGTTGGATCTAGATGATCTTGAAGGTCCCTCCACCCCAAACCAGTCTGTGATTCTTTGATTCTGTGATCCATCTCCTCTCAATCCTGGCCCAACCCAACCCCTTCAGAGAGGCCTCTTGGGCTGTTTGACCTTGGACATGCAGGAGGAAACCAAACCCTGTCTGGGGGAGAGGTCCCAGGCTCTGGGCAGTGCTGTGCTCTCCAGTAGCCTGATGCCTCCACCTTTCTCTCTTCTCTCTTGCTGCTCCAGAGCCCACAGTGGAAGAGAAACTTCAGAAGCTTCACAGTGAGGTCAAGTTTTCCCTGAAGGTGGATAACCCGGTGAGAGCCTGGGAGCTCCCCAGCCACCACCCCAGCCTTGCCCAGCTGCCCTCCTGGGGGTGCTCCTTGTCTCTTCCAGGGTGCTGGCTGGCATTAGGGGACCACACAGCCCTGTCCTGGGTGTCCTTAGGGATCTGGCTCCCTCCCTGTCCCCACCCTTTCCCATCCCTGTGTCCTGGGGGTGACTCTCCTCATGCTGGGGTGAACATACCTAGAGGGATTGGGGTGGAGGGTGGTTGTGCTGCCCACAGGGCTGGGGATCTCCCTCAAGACAGGATCCAGAGCTTGGCTGCAAACCCCACAGAGGTTTGGTGGGTGGAGACCCCATGTCCCAGGACTCCCAGTTTATCCCCCCCTCCCCACAGAGGGATTTCCAGGCATCTTCTGATCTCAGTGCCCTCCTTGCAGGACATCAAGCGGTGTCTCAATGCTCTTGAGGAGCTGGGCACACTCCAGGTCACCTCACACATCCTCCAGAAGCACACTGATGTGGTGGCCACGCTGAAGAAGGTAGGGGCAGAGGGTTGAGTCCCTGCCTGGAGGGAAGCAGGAGCCTGCTGGGACCACCCCAGCTCCAAGGAGGTCCCCTCCTCCCTCCTGCTCCTGCAGATCCGTCGCTACAAAGCCAACAAGGACGTGATGGAGAAGGCTGCTGAGGTCTACACCTGCTTGAAGTCACGTGTCCTGGGACCAAAGATGGAGGCAATCCAGAAAGCCAACAAAGCTGGGGCTGAGAAGGAGAAAGGGGAGGTGGAGAAGAGCCAGGAGAAGCTGTCAGGAGGGGAGACACGGAATGAGAAGGGAGAAGAGGAGACAAATGCTGGTAACTCTCCTTGAGCTGTTCCCTGCTCTGATGGCAGGGACCTTCTTGGGACATGGCACATCCCACTGGGGACATGAAGAGGGACACAGCATGTCCCACTGGGGACTGGGAATATGAAGAGGGACACAGCATGTCCCACTGGGGACTGGGAGTATGAAGAGGGACACAGCAGGTCCCACTGGGGACTGGGAATATGAAGGGGGACACAGCATGTCCCACTAGGGACATGAAGAAGGGCATAGCGTGATCCACTGGGGACGTGGACAAGGACACACCACGTCCTCCTGGGGACTGGGGACACAAACAGGGACATAGCACATCCTGATGGGGACCAGGGCCACAAACAGAGGTGGCTCTTGGCTTGGTGGTGGAGGAGCTGGGCAGCCACGGGTGGCATCTCCAGTCCCTCCTTTTCTGGAGTGCCAAGAGTGAGCAAGGCCCGGATATGGAAGGCTGGTGGCAGTGAGAGCAGAGGGCAAACCTCGCTCCACACCCAACGCCTTTGGGCTGGTTTTTTGGGCCAGGACAGCTCCTCCCTGCCAGCTTGAGCTGTTTCAAGGCACAGGGGAGAGGGAGGAACCTGGAGATGTCCTTGGCTGGTGGCTCAGGCTCTTGCGCAGGCAGCTGGTGACTGGGATCTTCCACCCGCGTGGCCAGGTCCCTGCCTGGGAGTGTCCTGGTGATGCTGCAAGAGCCTTCCCAGAGGAGCTGGTGGGGAAAATCCACTTTGCTGCCAACCTCTGGGCTTTGGGGGATGGAGTCTTTGGGGCCCTTCTTGCTGAGGTCAAGGCAGACCTGGGGCTGGTTGCACCTCACCTGCTTGTGGACCAACCTACGGGCGTGGATCCTTGGCTTGCCCAGCCCTTCTTGGGTTGGGATGGATGAGGTCCATCATGGGGTGGCTGAGCCTCTTGCTTCCCTTTTAGAGCTGTCGGGCCCTGTGAATGGTGAATCCTTGTCCCAGAAAGCAGAGGCCACAGAGGAGAAGGACAAAAGCCAAGGGCCAGGAGCCGGGGAACCGGAGGCGTCGAACGAGGAGCCCCTCAACAAGTGAGCGTGCCAGAGGGTCTGGGGGCTGCCCCACCTCCACGTTGGGCTTGAGCATGGATGGTTTGGGTGGATGGGGGGGGGGTTTGTGTTGGGCTTTTCCCAGCTGGGGAAGGATCCTGGGATGCAGGAGAAGGGCTGAGGAGACCCTGCTGAGGTACCTGTGCCCTCCCCCCGCAGCGTGCAGGACTACCCGGCGGCCGGGCCGGAGCGGGAACGGGCTCCCGGGGACTCGGAGGCTGTTGGTGACACAGAGGAAAGCTGAGGAAAACCAGCTCCTGCCTGGAGGAGGAGGAGGAGGAGGAGGAAGCAGAGGGGCTGCAGAGGGTGACCAGCCTCTGCCTCATCCCCTGCTCGAGTCCCTTCACCAAGTCACTGAGTAGCTGATGTCCCAGGTCTTGTCCCGTGCCCCCCGGCCAGTGCCTCGGGGGGGGCTGTGCTGGTTTGTCTGGATTTGTCCCCCTCTTCTTTGTTTGTTTTTTATTTCTACATTTCATTTTACTTCTTCGTTGTTCCGGTTTCGTTTTGGTTTCCTCCCCCCCCCCCCCTCCCCTTACCTGATTTCTTGTGATTTCAAATGAATAGAAAGGAGGGTTTTTTTTTTAAAATGAAAAACAAACAAACAAAACCCAACGACCCCCCCAACCGAACACGAGGAGCCCGGAGTGTCTGGTTCTTGAGGCATCGCTGACTGTGACGAGGGGAGGGCAGGAGCAGCCCCCTGCCCATCTTCCCCCCTCTCCCCTTTCCTTCCCTTGGGCCCTGGCCCACCCTACGAGCCAGGACCAGGCACCCATGGGTGTCCCTGTCCCTCCTGAGGGGAGTGGGACAACCAACCCAGGCTGCTTTCTTCTTGGTTTTCCAACACCTTGGACATGGCTTGGGGGGGGGGGGGGGGGGGGGGGGGGGGGGAAGCTTCTCCCATCTCCTTTCCCCACCACCATCTTCTCTCTGACCAGAAACAGCTGCTGGAGCCTGGTCCCTCTGCTCCAGCAGGGGAGGCAGCAGGGCTGGGCACCACCTTTTGGGTTAAAAACAAAAGAGTTGAAAAAGAAAATGGTGTCTTTCTCTCTCTTCTCTCAGCCAGGGAGGGACTGAAACGTGGCAGCATCCTGCCTTGTGCTGGGCAGCATCTTTTGTCTGTCTGTCTGTCTGCTCTTTTGCCAAGGTCTGAAGCTTTTTTTTTTTTTTTTTTTTTTTTTTTTTTTGTACATGTAAAATAAAGATGTTCCCAGCTCAACCAGTCACTGTGTCCTCCAGCCCTCTTTGTGCCAGGGCCAAGGGAAGAGGGGACACTCACCCCCCCACACACCCCCACCCCCACTTTGAGGCTGTTCTTGCTGTAACTCTGCCCTGGGAAGAAGGGTTATGGGTTTATTTCCAGGGCTGATTTCATGCTCCAACCCTCCATAAACAAAACCCAAATAAAACCCATTTAAAATAAGATCAAACAATTAAAAACAAAAAATAATAAAAGAAATGAAGCTTCTTGCCCAACTTGCTGGGAAGCAAGAGGGGGGTGGGGAATGGGGTGAGATGCTGCTGCTTGGCATGGGGGAGGTTCTCAGGGTGGAGAGATGTGGGAACAACCTGGAATCCAGGGAAGCTGGATGGGGTGGGGCGGGACACAGGGAACTGTCACCATGGCCCATGAAGGGTTGGTTAAACCCTGAGCTGCCCCAACAAGGAGCTTGTATGTGATCCCAACCCAGACTGGGGTATCACCCTGGGTCCAGAGGGGGTGGATTTCAAGGTATCTACAAGGTTGGTGTGTCCATCCTTCCCTCCCTATACTCCTCATTCTCCTTTGGCTGTTGCAGCCCCCATCGTCACACCAGGGGTTGGAATAACACCAAGAGACAGACAAGAACTTGAGCAGAGTCATGTTGGTGCCACCAAGGCCGTGGAATGGTTTCCAACTAGAGTAGCTGGTGGAATGTGGGGGCCCCTCACTACCTCGTGCTGTCCTGGGGGGGTGGTGGATGGTGACCCCATGACAGCCATCTCAAGAGTGTCCTCCAGCCAGGGCACCAGCAGGTGCTGGAGCAAGAACATCACCAATGCCTCCCAGGCCTGGGCCACCACCTCACGTCCCTGGTCCACCAAGGTCCCCAGCAGCTCCTGCAGGATCCTGGACAGGTTGAAGACTCTTCCAAGCTTGGCTGTGGAGCACTGGGCTTGCCAGACCTGAGCTTGCTGCAGCTGCCCCACGGCCTCCTGCTGACCCTGCCCCACTGTCCCACCAGCTCTTTGGACCATGGTGGGGGTCCCACACCCCACAGCCAGTCCTGCCTGGGGGCTGGGGCAGGGGTCCTGGCTGTTGCAGGGTGGCTTCTCCAAGTCTTGGGACATGCTCTCTGTTGGGAAGGGTAGCACGACTGTGGGGTCCCAGGCATGGTGGGGGTCCCCCTCCCACCCCAGCACCACAGTTGGTGGCTCTCACCCCACCAAGGACATGCTGGAGCTGGGTGAGGTGGTGGTGGGTGTCCAGCTGCCATGAGGCAGGTCCTGGTGTCACCAACAAGGCAGCTAAATGGAAGGACACAGCTTGGAGACCTCCCAGCAAAGGACACATCTGGCCACTGTGGGGGAGCAGGGACCCCTGGCAGCCTTGCCCATAGGGTCCCTGGTGGTTCTGCTTGCAAGGGGTGGGGGGACACAGTGCTGACCCATGGGGGGCAGGGGGCTGCCACAGAGCCCCAAAGCCATCTCTGGACTGAGCCATGCCTCAGGGGGGGGGGGGGGAAACACAAGCCCCTCCCCCCCCCCCCAGGATGGTGGTCTGAGCCCCTGGGGCTGGGGGGATTCTGCTCCCAGGACAACCCCCCAGTCCTCATACCTGCCCCTCTGGTCCCACCAGGGCTGGGGACAGGACAGGGGTCACAGGGGGCTGTGAAATGGGGCGGGGGCAGGGAGGGGGGGGAAAGGACATGTGGTGGTTGTTCCTCCATAAACCCCCTTCACTCACCTTCAACCATGGGCCCAGATGAAGCAGGGGGGGAAAGAAGCCAGAGGTGGGGGGGGCTCAGCAGAGGGTTGTCCCCTCTGGTGTCTCCACGAGCAGCCCCAGCCCCTGTGAGCTCCCCTGGGGTTATGACATCATGGCTCCTGCCACCAGCTCCCCTCACCCCTCTGCTTGGGGGGCCCAGTGCCACCTCAGTCCCCTGCCCACCCCCCCCACCCCCCCCACCCCCCCCCCCCAACACCTCCCCCAGAAGCAGTTTCAATCCAGTGCAAAACTAACAAGAGTTTATTGATTCACCAGCTGCCCCCCTCGCCCCACCCTGCAAGACCAGGGGCTTGAAGGCACCAAGGCTGAGGGGACACAGGGCTGGAGGTGACCCCACTGGGCACTTGGGGTAACCAAGGCACTGTGCTGCACGTCCCTGGCACAGGTGACAAGGGACAAAGCTACACACGGGGCAGGCACTGAAGTTAAGGGCAGGTTGGGCCAGGCAGGGGTTAGTAAGATGCTCCTATTGCAGCTTTGGGGGGGATGGGGGGTGGGACACCAACATCACCCCACCCCAGAAGGTGCTACTTCATCTCCTGCTCCACTGGGCGCTGACGTGAGGGGGCAAAGGGTCCCACCAGCCAGGTCAGGGGGGGGTTCTGGGCCATGTGCTCCACCAGCTCATCCATCAGCTGGCGAGCTTTGGTGGCATGAGCCCTGGCCCGGGCCAGGACACTGCCTGTCACCTCCTGCAGGGAGGTGAGGGAGCCCAGGGCTGCCCTCAGCTCCTCCACGTTCTGCCGGACCTGCCCTGCCTTCTCCTGGATGCTGGCAGGGAGGCCCTGGAGGCTGGACACCAAAGGCTGGCAGGAGCTCTGGAGCTGCTGTGTCAAGCCCTGCAGCATGACCAGTGTACCCGATTCCACCTGCTGCAGGGGGGGACGACAAGGGGGTGGTGAGCAGGGAAGGGGACACCAGGTGACCCCAGGGACCACCCCCTGCTCTCCACCTACCTCTGGTGGCACCAGGTCCTTGCCACCACCCGGCTGCTTCTTGTTCCACTCCAGCCACATCTGCTGCAGCTTCTCCTGCCCTCCCTGCAGCTTCTGGTCCATACCCTGCTTGAGGTACTCCACCTGGGGAGAAGAAGCAGAGACATGGGTGATGTGCTACGACCCCGGGGTGGCACGGGGAGGGGGGACTTGGGGACAGGTCCTACCAGGTCGAGGGTGCGCTGGAGCTGGGCCAGCAGGTCCTGGCTGCTGTGCTGGGCACTCTGCAGCTTGCCCAGGGAGTGCTGGAGGGCTCGGTGCTGCAGCTTGGCCGAGAGGGAGCCCAGACGCACGAAGTAGCTCTGCTGCTGCTTCTGCTGCTCTGGTTCAAAGCCCTCCACGGCCGTGGCCAGCTTGGCTGCAGGGGAGGGGAGCTGCTGAGATGGCAGCACTACCACCAACTCCATGCAGAGCCAGCATTACCCTGCTCAGGCTCCACCCAACCCCTCTCCAAGGGGACCCACCCCAACCCAGCTCCTTACCCAGCTCCTCATCCGTCATGGGCAGGTAATGGTCCACCAGCTCCTCTGACTTCTCCAGCATGGAGCCCACCCCGCTCACCACCATCTGGCCCACGGCTGAGCCCATGACAGTGTTGACACTGCTGCTCACAGCTGACTTGGTCAGTTCCACACTGCCCTGCACAGCCCCCTTGGTCATGTCCATCACACCCGTCACCCGGCTGGTCACCGCGTCCTTGGCCCCAGCCACGGTGCTGGTCAGGACATCCTTGGCCCCTGTCACCGTGGAGGTCACCAGCTGCTTGGTGTCCGAGATGAGCTGGTGTGTGTGGGGGGGAGACACAACCCTCTGTTAAGCAGCACTGGGCAGGGGGGACCTCGAGCATGTTCACCCACCCTACCCCGCTACCTTCTCCGGGGGCTGCTGCAGGATGGGCAGCTTCTCCTCCAGCTTATCCAGCCCTTTGCAGGCGTATTCGTTGGCGGTGGAAACTGAGGAGGGGAAAACAAATGGGGTTTAATACCTTTGGTGCCTCACAAGAGCTCTGACAGGGCCGGTTTTTGGGGTACCCCAAAATTCATGGGGTGCTGCCTCCCCACCCAGTGTCTCCTCCAGCTTCTCCTGCCCTTCCCGGGTGTATTTGGTGGTGGTGTAGATAAGAGATGATAAATGTGTTGGTTTTATTATACCATCCTGCTACTCTGCAAGAGCTCTGCTCGAGCCAGTGCTTGCTGTACCCCAACATTCATGGGGTGTTGCCCCCCCCCCCGATCTCCCCCCCAGCCCTTCACACACACACTCCTTGGCCACACAACCCAGCGACACAACCCCAGCTCATTCCCACCCCGCTGTCCCACCACGGCTCGGCCAGCTCAGCCCAAAACTCTTGGGGTGCTGCCCCCACCCCCCCCGTCCCCACTTACTCTGCGGCTCCAGCTTGGTGAGGAGGGGCTGGGCCCCACTGACCGCTGCTGCCGTCAGGGTCTTCACCCCCTTCTCGGCGGCGTCGCAGACGGACCTGACGTAGGGGTGGCTCTGCTTGGTGGAGGCGTAGGCGCTGGAGACCATGTCATAGGCAGAGCTCACCAGGGGCAGGTTGGCCACCCGTGTTCCGATGGTCTGAGTTAGGAAAGGGGTGGGTAGGGGAGGATGCAAAAGGTCAGGATGAATTTCGGGGAGTGCGGCGGAGCTCCCAGATCTCCGGGACACGGGGCTCTGCGTGCGCCCCAAGCCACCGAGCGGGGCTTTGGGGTACCCTGAGGACCCTGCAAGGCCACCCAAGGGTTGGATGACACTGAGTTCTGTCCCCAAGCAGAGGGACACACCCCACTCCACCCCCCACCCTCCCCGCCCCCCCAACCCCCTTTCCCCCACTGACCTGCGGCTCCTCCGCCTTGGGCTGCGCCGTCCCGGGCTCGCTGGTGGCCATGGCGGGGCTGGGGGAGGGGGGACATGGACCGTGAGTGGGGTCAGACACCCCCCCCCAACACCCCTCACTCACCCCCAGAATTGGGGGACCCTAAGTTATCCCCCTCCTTAAAGCAGGGCAGCCCCTACCCGGGCCGACCGGGACCAGACTCACCGCTCTGGGTACTCCCTGAACTCCTGGCTACCTACCCCGCTTCCTCCCCACCCACTTTTATACCCCCCGAGCCCGGCCCCGAGCGCATGTGACCGGGACCCGCCCCCCGGGGCCGGTGCGGGGCGGCCCGGGAGCACCGACCGGCGGGGAGCGCCGGGGCCGGGGCTGCACCGACCCCCTCCCCGAACCGGGACCGGGACCTTCCCGGGACTGGGACCCCTGGGGATCGCAATCCTCTGGATCAGGCTGGGTCGTCGTCCCCCCGGAACCGGGACTGGGAGCCCCCCCGGTACCGGGAACCGCCGGGTCAGTCTGCACCGAGGACCCCCCCCCAGCAGGACAGGAACCCCCTCTGGGCTGAATCTCCTGGGAACTCGCTGCGCCGACTTTTCTGGGACCACATCCCTCAGGACAGGACGCACTGACCCCTCCGGGACCGGATCCCCCGGGAACGGGCTGCACCGACCCCCTCCCCCGGCACCGCTTCCTCCCCGGGCCCAGATCCCTCCCGGGACTGGATCCCTTGGGATCGGGCTGCACTGGCCCCAGCCGGGAGCCGATCCTCCCCCGGGACCGGGACCGGGACCAGATCCCCCAGGACCAGACCGCACCGACCCCCCCGGGCCGGGCTGCAACGACCCCACACCCCCCCCCGATTCCAGATTCCCCCCGAGCACCGGATCCCTCGGGATCGGGCTACAGTGACTCCCCCGGGACCCGACTCCCCCCCACGACACCAGCACGGACCAGCGCCCCGGGGCCCCGATCCCCCAAGCCAGGCTGCCCCGACCCCCCAACACCCACCCCCCTGCCCCCCTTGCCCCGACCCCAGGGGGCAGATCAGGCACTGACCCCCCCCCGCCCCCAAACGCCCCTCTTCCCTCGAGGGGATCCCCCCAACACGGGGCTCCCCTCAGTTCCCCCACCTGGCCCAGTGCAGGAGGTCAGGCTGTCCCAATGGGTGCTGCGGGTCCTGGGGGGGGGGGGGTTGGGGTACCACCCTGCTGGGTGCCGTGGCCACGCTGTGCCTG
This sequence comes from Apus apus, assembly GCF_020740795.1. Classification (NCBI taxonomy): domain Eukaryota; kingdom Metazoa; phylum Chordata; class Aves; order Apodiformes; family Apodidae; genus Apus; species Apus apus. The sequence goes on from NC_067305.1 coordinate 3,318,531, forward strand.
GGGATCCCCGGGCCCTGCCCCGTGGTGGTGACAATAACCGGGACGAAGTTCAGTGCCACACGGTCCCGGGTCACAGTCCAGACACCCCAGCACTGCCCCCCCCCCAGCACCCTGCGTCCCACCCCCCCATCCCAGCACCCCGCCAGGGAGACCCTCTCCATGGAGGCACCCCCTGCCCTGTGGGACCCCCCCCCAGGGACCACCCCCCAGGACATGGTGGCTCCTCCACAACAGACTGTGAGTCATTTAAAGGCATAAAACGTTGGGTTTTGTTTTTTTTTTTCCCCTCTTTAAGTGACTTTGGAGACATTGAAACAAGAAAACCCGACGCTCTCTGGGCTGGGGGGGGGGGGGCACCACGGGACCCCCGGCTGGGCCCACGCTGTGTCCTCCATGTGCCACTGGCCCCTCCCCAAACGTGTCCCCAGCTGAGGCAATCAGGGGCCCCACGCCAGGTCACCGAGTCCATCATCACCTTGTCCCCAGTGGGAAGGGGGTTGGCTGTGGTGGGTGGGCATCCCCCCAGTTTGGTGGTGCCAGGGGTGGGGGGGCTCAGTGATGGCCGCAGAGCTGCGGAGGAGGGGGCACCTCGTGAGACCCCCCGACGGTGATGCAACCCTCCCACTTGGCCATCTCCACTGGGACATCCTCTGGATACTCCACCAGGATGGGGGCGAAAGGTCCCACCAGCCAGGGCAGGGGCGTGTGCTGCCCCACGTACTCCAGCAGCTCCTCGATGCCCAACTGTGCCCGCGTCACCGTCTCCCGGCTCTGCTCCAGCACCAGGTCTGACAGGTCGTGGAGGGAATGGGCACGAGCAAGGGAAGCCTGGACACCCTCCACGCCGTGCCGGACGTGTCCCGCCGTCTCCTGCACGCTGCTGGGGAAGGCCCGGGCACTGGTGGCCAGGTGGGTACAGGCAGCCTGGAGCTGGTGCAGGAGCCCCCGCAGCATGGCCAGCGTCCGGGCCTCCACCTGCAAGGCACCAGCCGTGGCCCTGGGGCAAGGTGTGACCTCTGCCTGGCACAGACTGGACCCCCCAGACCTTGGGGTCCTCCATGGGCATGGTCACCTGCTTTGTACCTTCGTGTTCTTCACGGGCTTGGTCCTCCACCCCCATAGCTCAGCGTTCTCCAGGGACATGTTGCCCTACCCCCTCCCTTGCTGTCCTCCACAAGCATGATTGCCCACCCCATGCTTTGGTGTCCTCCATGGGCATGGTCCCCTACCTTATACCTTGCTGTCCTTCACAGGGCATGGTCCCCCCACCCCATACTTTGGTATCCTCCATGCCTGTTCCTCTACCCCATATACTGCTGTCCTCCATGGACACAGCCTCCCAGCCCCTACCTTGGTGTCTTCCACGGGTATGGTCTCCAACCCCTACCTTGCTGTCCTCCATGGACGTTGTCCCCCACCCCATACCTCGGTGTCCCCCATGGTACCCCCACCCCATACCTCAGTGTCCCCCACGGTACCCACACCCCATACCTGGCTCTCCTCCATGGGCACAGCATCCTGCTGGCTCCACTCCAGCCACATGTGGTGGAGATGCTGCCGGGCACCGGAGAGGGGCCCATCCGCTCCCTGCCGCCCCTGCTCGATCTGCGGGAAGGGACAGCCAGGTGGGACCACACCTGGGGAAGGGTCTGCTGGGTCAGCACGGCTCTGCCGCTGCCCCCCGCCAGGTCCTTACCAGCTCGAAGACACGGTGGAGCTGGGCCAGGCCGTGCTGGGCACTGTGCCGTGCCCGTTGCAGCTCTCTCAGCGAGCGCCGCAGTGCCCGGTGCCGCAGCTTGGCCGAGAGGGAACCCACCCGCACGAAGTAGCTCTGCCGCCGCCGCCGCTCCGGCACCGCCACCGCTGCCACCTCTGACACCCCTCCTGCTGCCACCTCTCCTGCTGCCACCTCTGACACCCCTCCTGCTGCCACCTCTCCTGCTGCCACCTCTCCTGCTGCCACCTCTGCCGCCTCTCCCGCTGCCACTGCGGGGACAGCGGGTGAGACCCAGCTGGACCGCCCCGCACCAGGCACCCCACCATCCTAGTCCTGGGATGAGCTCCCCCCCCTCCAAGCTCTGCAGCCCACCCCACCCCACCGGGGGGTGCCCAGCTGCAGGATGCTCGGCCACCAGCTCACGCTGAGGTGTCACCAAACAGCCAGGTGGCCTCTCCAGTCACCACTGCGGTGACACGGGGCCAGCTCTGCCCGGGGCTCCCCCGTGCTGTGCTATAAATACCCCAGATGCCACATGGCACGGGGCTATATTTGCTTTCTGGTTTCCAGGTGAGAGTTCAGCCATTACCGTGCTTTGGGTTCCCACTGAGAGGGGACAGTGCCCTGCATTGTGCCCATCACATGGGGCTTGGCAGTGCCCTGACATAGCAGAGATACCCAGGGACCACCCTAGGGGGGGGGTGTGGGTAAGCAGGGACACGGGGTGCAAACAACATTAGGGCAGAGCTGAGCAACGGCGGGGAGAGGGACGGTCGGGGGCAGTGAGGTTGGCACCCCAAATTTGGGACGGTGGTTTTTTGGTACTCACCGGGTTCCTCCAGCCTCACGGGCAGGTACCGCTCTACCAGCTCCTCAGATTTACCCAGCACGGCATCCACCCCCGTGACCAGCAGCCTGCCCACTCGGGAGCCCACCACGCTGCCCACGCCGGTGCTGAGCGCCGAGCGCGTCCTCTCCACGCCGCCCCGCACCGCGCCCCGCGCCAGCCCCACCGCCCCGCTGACGGTGGACGACACCAGCTGCCTGGTCCCTGCCACCACCTGCGAGGGGACAGCAGAGGGATGGCTCTGGCCCACCAACCTCACCCTGGAACCCCGAGCCGTGACTCCCCCAGGGGAGATGTTACCCTCTCCGGGGGCTGCTGCAGGATGGGCAGCTTCTCCTCCAGCTTATCCAGCCCTTTGCAGGCGTATTCGTTGGCGGTGGAAACTGAGGAGGGGAAAACAAATGGGGTTTAATACCTTTGGTACCTCACAAGAGCTCTAACAGGGCCAGTTTTGGGGGTACCCCAAAATTCATGGGGTGCTGCCTCCCCACCCAGTGTCTCCTCCAGCTTCTCCTGCCCTTCCCGGGTGTATTTGGTGGTGGTGTAGATAAGAGATGATAAATGTGCTGGTTTTATTATCCCATCCCGCTACTCTGCAAGAGCTCTGCTCGAGCCAGTGCTTGCTGTACCCCAACATTCATGGGGTGTTGCCCCCCCCCCCCCATCTCCCCCCCAGCCCTTCACACACACACTCCTTGGCCACACAACCCAGCGACACAACCCCAGCTCATTCCCACCCCGCTGTCCCACCACGGCTCGGCCAGCTCAGCCCAAAACTCTTGGGCTGCTGCCCCCAAGCCCCCCAGCCCCACTCACTCTGCGGCTCCAGCTTGGTGAGGAGGGGCTGGGCTCCACTGACCGCTGCTGCCGTCAGGGTCTTCACCCCCTTTTCGGCGGCGTCGCAGACGGACCTGACGTAGGGGTGGCTCTGCTTGGTGGAGGCGTAGGCGCTGGAGACGGCCCCGCAGGCACAGCTCACCAGGGTCAGGTTGGCCACCCGGCTCACCACGTTCTGCCGGGGAGGGGGTTAAGATGCCTGTGAGATGCCCCACGATGCCCATAGCCCCCTCCCCCCCCCTCCATCACCCTCCTTGCACCCCTACCTGCAGCTCCTGCCCATCCTCTGCAGGGGTGTTTTCGCCTGACATGGTCACGGAGGCTGCAGAGGGAAGAGGAAGATCACGGGGGTGTCACCGTGTGGAACCCCCCCACTAGGGTGGCTGAGCCTCTTTGGCCATCGAGGTGTAGAGGACATGGTGGAGCTGAACCCCCCCAGTACCTCCCTCCGCAGCCCCCACCCACCCGAGGGCTGAGAACCACCAACTCATGACACGAATGGGAGGCGGCTGGAGGCCTCCAAGGTGTGTCATGGGGGGGTGGGGTGTCTGGAAGGGGTTTGGGGATGGGGCTGACCTCCTGCCGTGTCGGGATTGTGCTGGGGTTGGGTCTCCCCGTCCCCTCTTGGGTCTCCCTGTCCCCATTTGGGGCTGGGGAGGCCTTTTTTTGGTGATTCAGCAGGAAACTGGGCTGGAGTCGCCTTTCGCAAGCCTGCAGCGGGGACGTGCCACCCGTCACCGTCCCCTCGGCCGGGACAGCCCCAGGACACACCTCAGGGAGAGGAGCAGCCGGCAGCCCCCCCTCCCACCCTGCCCCTCCCCGGCAGCTCCGGTGCCCCTCGGGGTGTCCCGCTGCCCCCGGCTGCACAACATCCCCCTTGGATCCCGGGGAGCGGGTTCCCGGCAGGGGGACAGGTCCCCTTGGGTGTCCCCTTGGGTCCCTGGGGATGTACCCTTGGATCCCTGGGGGAGGGCCCCCGGGAGGGGGACAGGTCCCCTTGGGTCCCTTGGGATGTACCCTTAGGTCCCTGGGGGGCGGGCCCCCCGGGGGGAGGCGGGGGGTGGAGGGGGGGCAGATCACCTTGGCTTCCTAGTGGGGTCCCCTTGGATGCCTGGAAGGGCAGGTCCTCCCTGGGGGGGTTCCTCTGGGGGCAAGTCGCTGGGGGGAGTGTGGGGGGGTGGTCCCTAGGGTTGCCCCCTTGGGTCCCGGGAGGCAGGTCCCGGAGACGGGAAGGAGGGTGGGCCAGGTCCTCTGGGGGTCCCAGGGGTGCTCCGGGCACCCATTACGGAGGGGCGGGTGGAGAAGGGGGGGGGGGCACCTGGGACCCGCCCCCCGACTCCTGTTGTCCTGCCTGAAGCCGCCGGGTTCTCAGCAGCCCGGGGGGGGGCGGGTTTTAACCCCGACCGACCCCCGGCACCGCCCCGGAACCTCCCGGAGACCCTTCGGTGACTCCCGGATTCCCCCCAGGGACCCCCCCAAAACCTCCCTGGACCCTCCCCCCATCTCCGAACCGCCTTCCCACCCTCCAACTGCCTCCCAGTCCCGCGGGGGGGGTACTCACGGGGGCGGTGGGCGCCTGTCGCGACCCCCGGTCCAAACCACGAGCTCCAATCGCGACCCCCCGACCCCCGCCCAGCGCAGGATTCATACTTGGCGGCGGGAGCCAATCAGGGAAGGGGCGGGACCCGCCGCCACCAATCAGAAGGGAGGGGCGGGGCCGACGTGGGGGGTGCCGCCACGTGGGGCCGTGGGGCCCGATCCTGCCCCGGGGGCTCCGCAACGTCCCACGGGCCCGGGGACACCGAGGGGACAGCCCGACCCCGTCCTGGGGGGGGGGTCAGGGCCCGAGCCACTCCCCCCGTGCCACGAGTCCCCCACCCCTGGTGTCCCCACCCCTGGTGTCCCCTCGCCACGTGTCCCCAGCCCAATTGTCCCCATCTCAGGTGTCCCCACACCAAGCAACCCCACACTATGTGTCCCCCACCCTAGCTGTCCCCTTGCCAGGTGTCCCCCCGCCCCCATAACAGGCATCTCCGTGCCAAGTGTCCCCACACCCAGTGACCCAACGCCAGGTGTCCCCATGCCAAGCATCTCCATACCAAGTGTCCCCATGCCAGGTGTTCCCATGCCAAGTGTCCCCATACCAAGTGACCCAACACCAGGTGTCCCCATGCCAAGCATCTCCATACCTTGTCCCCAAGCCAGGTGTTCCCAGAGCCCCACAGAGTCCCAGAACTCCCCCAGTCTCTGTGGGTGCTCAGGCCGGGGGACAGCAGTGTCACCCAGCATTGAGCAGTGGCAGAGAGTGGGAGAGGGCAGTGGGGAACCCCACGGGGAGACCTGGGGGGGACCAGGCTGGCCTGGATGGAAACGGGCACGAGCGGGGGACACTTCAGAGTGTCACACAGGAGGCAGTGGCACCAAGTGACCGTGTTTAATGTGCTCTTGCGGGGTGGGGACAGGGAAGTGTGCCAGGTGGGATGGGTACAGGGAAGTGGGACAGGCTGAGCCAGGTGGGAAGAGGCTGGGGGCCCTGGGAGGGAGCATCACGGGGTGGGGATGGGGGCCTCTGGGACTTGGACGGCAGGATGGGGACAGGGGTCATTGGGATGGGATGGCAGGATGGGGACAGGGACCATTCAGCTAGGGACACCAGTCTCCCTGCCTCGGTTTCCCCAGGAGAGCTCATCTCAGCTGGGGACAGAGTGGCAGGGAGGGAGGTGACACACCCAGGCACTTGGGGTGACACCAAACCCCTCACCTAGGGGTCTGGCCAGTCCCCCTTGGTGTCACAGCCCGTGTCCCCATCCCGGAGGACAGCAGCCACCTCCTGCCCCTGGTAGCGGGGGGGGCCGTGGCAGAGGGTGCTGTTGGTGGCCGTGAGGTGCGGGGCCACCCTCCCCAGCAGTGCCAACAGCTGGCACCCGCAGTCCCAGGGGTTACTGGAGATGTCCAGGTCCAAGGAGGGGCCGGGGGGGGCTGGGGGGGGCAGCTCCAGCTCCCGCAGCCGGTTCCGCGCCAGGTCAAGGACACGGAGGTGGCTCAAGGGGGTGAAGATGCCAGAGGGGAGCACCTCCAGCTGGTTATCAGCGAGGAAGAGGAGGGACAGGTTGGGTGTGGAGGTGAAGGTGGAGGGGGGCAGCGTCCCCAGCCCGTTCCCCTCCAGGTCCAACCGCTCCAGCAACCGCAGCCCGGCCAGCGCGGCCGGTGCCAGGGATGCCAGGCGGTTGTGGGACAGATCCAGGTTCCGTAGGGAGTGCAAGGGACCGAAAGCCCCTGGTGGCACCTCGGTCAAGGTGTTGGCAGCCAGGTCGAGCCACTCCAGCCGGGGAAGGTGCAGAAACCAGGCGGGTTGAAGGACCTGGAGCCGGTTTTCCCGCAGCACCAGGTGCTGGAGGTGGCTGGTGGGGGCGAAGATGCCGGCGGGGAGGTGGGTCAGGAGGTTGTTGGTCAGGTCGAGGACACGCAGGGTGGGCACGGGGTCCAGGAGGGCTTCGGGGAGGGTGGCCAGGCGGTTGGAGGAGAGGTGAAGCTCCAGCAGGTGGGGCAGCCCGGCCAGCGCCGTGGGAAGGAGGACAGCCAGCCCCGTGAACTCCACCGAGATGGCCACCGTGGTGGGGGGCAGCCCGGTGGGGAAGGTGACGAGGGTGGGCTCCGTGCAGACGAAACGGGTGGCGTTGGGTTGGGGGGAGCACGGTGCAGCGGTGACAAGTGGCAGCAGCAGCAGCAGCAGCGGGGGTGGCAGGGTCCAGCCTGGTGGCATCACGGGCTGCGGGCGGGCGGCCATTGTCACCCCGGGGTTGTGCAAGCCCTGCCACCACCATCCCGCTGCCACCTCTGCACCCCGGGGGGGCAGGGAAATGCCCCTCACCACTATGTCCCCCCCACCCAGACCCCGCTCCGACCCCCCCCCCCCCAAGCCCTGCCCTCACCTTCCCACCCGGCTGGCGAGGCTCCCTGGGGACCATCGGGTGGCTGTCACCTCGGGGGGGCTGGTGCCTCGGCCTCTCTTGCCGGTTGGGAAATCGCCTCTTTCGCTGCCAACTCGCAGGGTGGCAGCATCCGGGGCAGGGACAGGGTGCTGGCGTGTCCCCCCCCCCGCGTCCCTGTTCCCCGCCCCCCTGGCTCTTGGGGGACACGGCATCTTCACCCCCACCCCCCCCCTTCCGCCCTCACCCTTCTCAGGGTCCTTACGGGACCCCCAGCACTCGGCACAGCACGGACAGGGCACGGTGCTGTCCGGTGGGTCGTGGGTGCCAGGGACCCCCCCTTTCCCTCCCCCTTCTCCCGCGTGTGACGGTGACACGGTGCCGAGGGGGTGGCAGGGGACTCGCCTCCGGTAAACGGGCGTTTATTGGGGTACAGACCGCGGGCGGCCGCATGCATGGCCGCAGGGGGGGGGCACCCGCCGACCCCCCCCACCCTATTTACAGCCTGCCATCCCCACCCCCGGGGACCTGCCACCTCCCCCGGGGACATGCCACCCCCCCCCCTCTTCCCAAGGGCAGGGGTGGCACCGCAAGGACACCCTTTGCCAGCAGAGAGTGGGGTCGGTGGGGACCCCCCAGCCCCAGCGGTGCCTCCACAGCCCGGCTGTGCTTTCCAGGAGGGGGGTGCCGGGTGTGGGGGGGAGGGATGGATGAACCCCCCCAAAAGCTGGCACTGGGCAGAGGTTGAACCCAACGGGAGGTGAGTGCCCCCTTGTCCTCGGATGACACACAGATTTTGGGGGCCCCTCCCATCTCCCCCTGCACCCCAAATGTGTCCATCACCACAACCAGTGCACGCCGGCGGCACCTCCCGGCCCGGGGGTCCCCAGGGTGCCCGCAGCACCCATAAGCCCACCCCCACCTTGGGTGCAGCCGATGGGGCCAAGGGGCTGCGGGGTGGGGGGGGGGCACAGCCCCGCTCTGCCTCGGCAGTGCCCGTGTCCGTGCATCCATCCTACTGCCCCCCAGGGATCCCCCTTCCCAGGGTGCTGCAGTCCCTGGGTCCAGCCTGGGGAGGGGACAGGATGGACAGACCCCTCCCTGGGGGACAAAGCAGTGGGGCACCGCCCCACGCCAACCCTCCACACCCCCAAACCCTCTCTGGGGGACACCCTGTTCCCCCCCACCCACCCACCCGTGCAGCATCTCACCCCATACCCCCACCTCCTACCCGGCCACCCCCCGCCCCCCCCCACCACTCTCCCCAGGGAGCTGGGCCACCCCCTGGCTGTCCTTTGGGGGGGAGGGGGAAAGCAGGGGGATGGGGGGTGACACAAGGTGGGACCCTATTTTCCCGAGGGAGTCCGCTCCATGCCGTAGCGCAGGAGGTGGTGCAGGTCCGTCAGCGCCCGGGGGGGCCCGGTACCGGCTGCCCGGGGGGCGGTGCCGTGTCCCCCGTACCCCCCCCCCGCCGAACCCTCGCCGCTGTTGAACGTGTGGTTCCTCTTGAGGTGGGCACCGGGACGGCCCGTGCCGTTGTTGGCGTTGAAGTTCAGTTGTTCGGGGTGCCAAGGTGACCCCTCGGGAAAGTCTCCCCCTTCCCCACCGGGTGCTGAAACCACCCGCCGGCGGTCGGGGCTGGGGTGGGGGGTGCCGGTGAAGTCCCCGTAGGAGCTGCGGGGCGGGCGGCGGGTGCTGGAGGGTGGGGGGTGCTGTCGGCTGAGGGGACCCTCCTGGGGGTCCCGACCCCAATGCCCATCACCCGAGGAGTCGCTGAGTTCGGCTTCCAGCTCCTGATCCACCAGGATGGCGTGGCAGGAGAGGGGGATGCCACGCACCGGGTGCATCCTCCCGGTGCCGGTGGTCCCGGTTCCGCCGGGGTCCCGCAGGGCGGCGTTGATGATGTTGTGACTCTGCTCCCAAGTGCAGTTTTGGAGAGGACCCGGGCAGCGTTTCTGCTGCAAAGGGGTTTGCTCCGGCGTGGGTAACACCCCAGAGTCCAGGTCGTGGTGGGTGGTGGTGACTTTCCCCAACTCCTTGGGCCAACCGTTGGGCATCAGAGGGGCCAACAAGGCCCCGGGCTGGCGGCCCCGCGCCCGCCGCTCGCCCAGCCGGCTGACGCTCACCACCCCCTCGCCGTGGCCCAGGATGGTGTCCTTGTCCTTGCGCCGCGCCAGCTCCTTGCGGTCCCGGTGCCCGATGAACCAGCAGACGCTGAAGCCGGAGATGACGGCGCCGATGACGAAGGCAGCGACGGAGGAGATCACCAAGAGGTTCACCGAGACCAACCCATCCGGCTCGTCCACGAAGCTCTCGGTCACCAGACCTGGTGGACACACACACACACGTGATCCAAGGGCTGGAGCAGCTCTGCTCTGGGGACAGGCTGGGAGAGTTGGGGTGTTCAGCCTGGAGAAGAGAAGGCTCCAGGGAGACCTGAGAGCAGCTTCCAGGGCCTGAAGGGGCTCCAGGAAAGCTGGGGAGGGACTTGGGACAAGGGCAGGGAGGGAAAGGACAAGGGGGGATGGATGAAAACTGGAAGAGGGAGATTGAAGTGAGACATGAGGAGGGAATTGTGGAGTGTGAGGGGGGTGAGAGCCTGGCCCAGGTTGCCCAGGGAAGCTGTGGCTGCCCCATCCCTGGCAGTGTTGAAGGGCAGGTTGGATGGGGCTTGGAGCAACCTGGGCTGGTGGGAGGTGTCCCTGCCCATGCAGGGGGTTGGGACTGGATGATCTTGAAGGTCCCTTCCCACCCAAACCATTCCATGATTCTATGTCAGGGACCTGGTGGTGCCACCATCATGTCTCTGAGCCCTGTCCCTGCCCCACACTCACCCTCACACTCGCCCAGGTGGGATGTGCTGCTGCCGGTGATGTCCTGCTCGAAAGCCACCCTGGGGGGGGGGGATACAAATCGAGGGGGGGTCAGTGATCATTAATACCTGGCAGAGGGCTCCCAGCTTGCTGCAGAGATGAGTTTGCTGGGTCACAGAGGCTGGGCAGCCAATGCTCTCTGGGGAGCCCGAGAACTCACTGTCCCCTTCCAGTGTTCCCCAGTGTCCCCTCCCCAGTTCTGGCAGCGTTACCTGGGACTGGGCTCCAGGAAGATGCAGGAGCCCTCAGGTGTCCAGCCACAGTAGGGATCCCGGCTCCCAAGGCAATTCCTGGCAGGAGCAGAGATATCAGGACCATCCCCAACATGGGGTGGGGGGACACACACAACACCCTGACCCCCAGGAAGGACCCTGTCCCCCCCCCACACACACATCCTGTCTCAAGTCTCCCCTGGCCGTGCTCCCAGCCACGCTGAGCCCTTCCCAGCTGGATCCTGGCACAGGGCAGATTCCTGGGATGGGAAGGGAAACACTCCCTACTCCTCACAGCTACCCCCCCCCACACACAAAAAAAAAGCCCTGCCCACCCCCCAGGGGTTGCTGAGCCCGGCAACACTCACTTCATGCAGGCTGAGTGCTGCTGGCAGCGAGCCACGGGCACCCTGGCCACGCAGGGGGGGAAGGCCAACAGCAGGGACCCTGCTGCCTTGTCCAGCTCCAGCCCCAGGAGCCGCCGCTCGTCCTCTGTGTCCCGGCCACACCTGGGGACAGGGCAGAGCTCAGCGTGGTCCCATCGGCCCAGCATTGAGCCAGCCCCAGCACAGGCTGGGCCAGAGGAGGGCATCTCACCTCCCAGCCCCACCTCTTGCATCCCTCTGACCCATCCCTTCCACCCATCCATCCATCCATCCATCCCTCCCTCCATCCATCCCTCCACCCACCCATCCATCCATCCATCCATCCATCCATCCATCCATCCATCCATCATCTATCCAACCACTCAACCACCCACCCACACATCTGGCCATTCCCACCTTCCCGTCCCCCCCAGCACCCACCTCCCAGGCTGGTAGGTCTCAAACTCCTCCAGGAAGACGCTCTGGCTGCCCGGGGGGGCGGGCAGGGGGCTGGTGCTGGCGTTGGGCTGGATGAGGAACTTGAGGATGGTGCCAGTGCTGGAGCCCAGGAAGACCACGGTTTGGTTGCCCCACGGCCCCGCCGCGTTGTCCACCACGATCTTGCGGAGCTGGTACCTGCGTGGTGGGTATTGGGGTGTGTCCCCATGTCCCTGTCTCCATCCCTATGTCCCCATCCCCACATCCCTGTCCCTATCCCCACATCCCCAAGCCCATCCCCACATCCCTGTCTCCATCCCCATGTCCCCATCCCCACATCCCTGTCCCCATCTCCATGTCCCTGTCCCCGTCCCCATATCCCTGTCCCCATCCCCATGTCTCTGTCCCCATTCCCACATGCCTGTCCCCATCCCCATATCCCTGTCCCCATCCCCATGTCTCTGTCCCCATTCCCACATCCCTGTCCCCATCCCCATATCCCTGTCCCCATCCCCATGTCCCTGTCCCCATCCCCATCTCTGTCCCCATTCCCACAGCCCTGTCCCCATCCCTACATCCCAGTTCCCATCCCCATGTCCCTGTCCCCATCCCCACAACCCAGTCCCCATCCCCACGTGCCCCCCAGCTGCCCCGCTGGCAGGAGGCTCCAGCCTGAGCGCGCCGCTTGATTAATTCCCCATCAAGCAGCAATTAAGGCAGATTTAATTAGGACGAGACAATCACGGCTGCAAGGTTGATGAGATGTATCGGGTCTCCTGGCGCTGGCACGCACGTGGCAAGGGCAGCACGAGAGGCTCCAGCCAGCACCCACCAACCACCAGCACCCACCACCAGCACCCACCAGCACCCAGCACCGCCCCCCCGGGCCCGATCCTGCCCCGGGCACCCACCGGCTCATGGTGCGGAGGATCCAGGGCACGTGGCCCAGGGCTGGAACCGCCTCGTCCATCAGTGGGTGCGTCTTGACGAAGTGGAGGATCTCGTCGGGGAAGGTGCTGGAGGAGTTGTAGGGCATCCCCGGGGATGCGCAGCACCCCGGCCTGTGCCCGCCGGCTCAGCACCCCCAGGGCCACGCTGGATCTGGCCACCAGCCCCAGCCCTGGCCCCAGCCCTGGCCCCAGTCCTGCTGGTACTGGCCCTGCCTGGCCCCATCCCTGGCCCCACCAACCCTCACTATCCCTGCTTCCATCCCTGTCCCTGACCCTATACCCACTGCCATCACTCTCCCTGTGGGTACCAGCCCTGGCTGTCCCTGTCCCCATTTCAATCCCCATGCCCCTTCCCACGGGTACCAGCCCTGGCTGTCCCTGTCCCCATCCCTGTCCCCATCCCAATCCCCATGCCCCTTCCCACGGGTACCATCCCTGGCTGTCCCTGTCCCCATCCCAATCCCCATGCCCCTTCCCACGGGTACCAGCCCTGGCTGTCCCTGTCCCCATCCCCACCTCCATCCCCGTGTCCCTTCCTGCTGGCCCCATTGCTGTCCCCATCCCTGTCCCCTCAGCATGTCACTCACCGGGGCTTGGGCACCATGTCCTCGGGCACAGGTGTCCAGATGGACTCAGGGGATTTCTGCTCCCGGAAACGTCCCTCAAAGACAGCAGCCACTTGGGTCATGTCGAAGGCACAGACAGCTGAGCCGGGGATGCTGAGGGAACACGGGGTGAACACCTCACCCCATGTCCCCATGGGCACGAGGAGAAGTCCCAGCCCAGCCCTGAGGGTCTCAGCAGGGCACAAGGGGGTTCAACCTGTTGGCAGGTGTGGAGAAGACAGCCAGCACCACAGGGCGCCCGTCCAGCTCCAGGATGTCAGTCACGGCGTGGATGACGTTGAAGTAGAAGTGGGAGTCGCCCGGCACGGAGCAGTTGAGCCGGGCCTTGAGGAAGGAGGTCCACTGCTTCTCCAGCACCCTCTGGGAGCCCCCCATGTCGTTCTTGCACACCCGGGCCACCCGAGACACCACCACCTGTGGGGTGTACACTCATCACCCCCTGGTACCCAACCCTGAGGACCATCACCTTGTCCCTGTCCCCATTCCAGGTGTCTCAGGCCACCATGAGGGCGTCCCCCACCTTCTCCAGGTAGTTGAACTCCATGGCGATCTCCCGGAAGAAGAAGTAGACATGGCTCCTCCATTCCACTGTGTGCACGAAGTAGGGCTCTGTAGGGACAGTGGTGGGGTCAGGGGTGTCCCAGGATGGGGTCAATGGGGGGACAGTGGTGGGGTCAGGGTTGTCCCAGGATGGGGTCAATGGGGGGACAGTGGTGGGGTCAGGGTTGTCCCAGGATGGGGTCAATGGGGGGACAGTGATGGGGTCAGGGGTGTCCCAGGATGGGGTCAATGGGGGGACAGCGGTGGGGTCAGGGGTGTCCCAGGATGGGGTCAATGGGGGGACAGCGGTGGGGTCAGGGGTGTCCCAGGATGGTCTCAGAGGGGATGAGGACCAATGCCATGTAGCCCATGGTGACCACCAGGCCACAGGAGGCACCTTTGAACCATTTGGAGTCGTGTTTGACGGTGCGGAGGGTGGGACTGTCCCCCAGGCTGCGGTAGATGACGGCGTCGATGGCCAGGAAATCCGTCACGGTGGCCGTGAAGAGCATCCCCCCTGCGTGGGACAGGGACATCAGCCTGGCACGGGGAGAGGACAGAGGGCAGGGCACCAGACGTGCTGCCACCACTCACCCGTGAAGAGGGCCACGTTGGCATGCTTGGGGTCGTAGGGACACCGGGCCATGCCGCTGATGTTGTCCCCGACGGGCTCCAGCGTGTCCATCTGTTAACAGGCGGGACCTGAGCGATGCCACCTGGGCAGCGGGGTCACCAGAGGGGGTGACAGTGGGCTGGTGGGTGTCCCCAACCCATCCCAGGGAGGTGACTCACGCTGTAGTTGGCGCAGACGGGGTTGAAGGCGTTGGTGCCACAGACGAAGAGCAGGTTCTCGCCGTGCACCAGCAGCACCTTGATGAAATTCCGGCACTCTGCCTGCGCCGGTGAGAGGGGACTGTCACCCCCAGCACCCTGACCCCCCCTCCCACCCCTGGCTGCTCCCACCCTGGCCCCCATGGCTGCCAAGGAGGTGGTTTTTCACCCCAAAATGGCATTTACAGGACCCGGCAACGGGATTTCTGGCTCTGCCCGCTCCAACTCATTAATTACAAAGCCAATTATCCAATAAATCATGGAGATACAAACTGCTGGCGGGGAGTGGGGAGGTGGAGGGTGACACAGAGTGGGGGGAAGGACATGGGGTGACTTTGTCTGTGTGACACGGGGTGTGGAGGGGGCTCAGTCCCCACCCGGGGGGTCTCCAGAAGTGTGGGGGTGCAGATCCCCCCCCCCCTTCCCATACCTCGTGTTTTCCCTTCATCCTGCAGATGCTGATGTCGTGCTGGTTGGAGCGCCACGTCAGCTTCTGGGGGGGTGTGAAAAATCCAGCATGGGGCTGGGGAGAAGCTGGAAGCCCCCCCACCTCGGTGCCCCCACCCCCCTACCTCGGGGGGCTTGGCACTTACCCTGTGGTAACGCATCTCTCCAGCACTGGGGGGCTCCAGGCTCACACGGTAGATGTTGTCCCTGGGGAGGGGGACAATGGGTGTCACCACCCTGTGGGACATCATGCTGGGGGAAGTCTGGGAGGTGTGTGTCCCCCCCCCCCCTTTCAGTGAGGTCCTTCCCACCCCCCAAGAAGGTTTGGGGTGCCGGGGTGGGTGATGAGCATCACAGGGACAGCAACAGCCCCACCAGAGTCCACCCCTCGGGGTGCCCCATGGCAGATTTTGGGGTGCCCAAGGGTAGGTAGTGGGGTCCCCCATCTAGCGAAGAAGGTTGGGGTGGGTGCTGGGTGTCCACCTTCCATGGTGTGTGGGGGGGAAGAGGTTTTGGGGTGCAAACCTGTCCCCGATGAAGAGGGTCCTGTTGACCTTGAGGATGCGCTGGATGTTGAGGCGCTGGGTGCCCCCCCCCTCGGGGCTGGCCGGGCGGCTCGTCCCGTGGCCCACAAAGACAGGGTAGTGCTTCACATCTGGGGGGGCACCAGGGGGTCACCCACTGCCTCGGCACCCCTCGCCCACCCCTGCACCCCCAGCCAGCTGGGGTGACCACTCTCACCTAGCCCTTTTCCATGGGTGTCCCACTCCCACCTTCACCCCAAAACCCCTTCCAATGGCTGCCTCCTTCCCACTTCCACCCCAAAACCCCTGCCCATGGGTGTCCCTCTCCCACCTTCACCCCAAAACCCCTTCCAATGGCTGCCCCCTTCCCACTTTCACCCTAAAACCCCTTCCCAGGGGTGTCCCCCTCCCACTTCCACCCCAAACCCCCTTCCCATGGCTGCCCCCTTCCCACTTTCACCCCAAAACCTCTGCCCATGGGTGTCCCCCTCCCACCTTCACCCCAAAGCACCCCAAAACTCCACCCCCTCCCCCATGCCGAGCCGTGTCCCCCCTTGCACCCTGCTCCAGCACCCTGACCCCCCCCCCCTCCACCCCTCGTGGGGGGCACTCACAGTCCTCGGGGGCCACGGCGATGGGGCCGGGCTCCTCAGGGAAGGTCCCACGGGCCGTTCTCTCCACCACGAGCAGGAGCAGCAGGACGAGGGGGACACGGGGGGGTGGCCCCATGGTGGCCCCCCGCGCGGGTGGGCACCCACCGCACCTGCAGGCAGGGCCAGAGGTGGGTGGGGGGCAGCAGCACCCACCCGGACTCTTGGGTTTCTCCCACCACCCTCTAACACCCGCACCCCTAAACCCATCGCCGGGGCTGGGGGGGGCCGGGAAAGGGGGTGTCCGGGAAAGAGGGGGGGTGGGGTGGGAGATGGAGGAGCCGGTGCTGGGTTGGTGGCAGCAGCGAGGGGCCGGGCTGGGAGCGGCGATAGGGAAGCGAGGCCTTTCCCGGAGGAAGAATGTCAAATATGCTGGGAAAAGCGGCCCCTGAGCCCCCGCCGAGCCCTCCCCCCCCCCCCCCCCCCAGCGCCTGCGCGGCTCCGCACTGGAGCTACTGGGCTCAAACTGGGGCTGTACTGGTGCCTGATCACCAGCAACCCGCTGGGGAGCTAAGCCAGTGGGTGGCGACATGGCAGGGCTGGGGATGGAGGGATGTGGGGACATGGGAGCACGGGGATGTGGAGCTACGGGGACATGGGGACACAGGGGGAGCCATGGGGATGGCTTGGAAAAGCCCTGGGGACACATGGCAATGCCACGTGCCATGGCACCCCTGTCACTGGGCGGCCCCGATGCCACCGTCCCCGTCCTGCCACCCATCCCCGCGGGGCTGGGGGAGCAGGGGCAGAGCTGGGTAATTAGCAGCCAGGCAGAGGTTTAATTGATTAGTAATTTCCGGGGGACGGGGCTGGATCGAACCCTCCTGCCACCACGTCCCCTGCAGGGTGCCGGGGGGGGGGGTGACATTGCGCGGGGCTGGGGGTCACGGTGCCTGGATGGTGCCAGCAGGGAGACTTGTCCCTGTCCCCTCTGCAGTGTCACCGGCCCCAGGTGAGACCCAGCACTGTCCCCATCTCAGTCCTGTCCGCAGTGTCACAGCCTCTGGGGACACCTGACCCTGCCGTTGCTGTGCTACAGCCTTCCCAGGAGGACGAGACCACAGCAGGACCTCCTGGGGACAACTGACCCCATGGAGTCATGGATGCCAGGAACACCCAACTCTGTCCCCGTGGTGGGACCCCCAGGAACATCCCACAGCGTCCCCCCAGGGTCACAGCTCCTGGGGACAAACGACCCCATCCTCACAGTGTCGCACACCCGGGGACACCCACCTCTGTCCCCACAGGGTCACAACCCCACGGGACAACGGACCCGATTCCCATGCTGTCGTGGATCCCAGGGACACCCAACTGTCCCAACAGTGTCACCGACCCCAGGGACATGCCACCACATTCCCCCACAGTGTCACAGCTCCTGGGGACACCCAGCCTCATCCTTACAGTGTCGTGGCCCTCAGGGACACCCAACCCCATTCCCATGGTGTCCTGGGGACAACTGATGCTGTGGGTGACAAACCGGTGGGGATGGGCCAGAGGAGGAAGGGGGGGGGGACACACCCCAAAAAAAAAGCCCAAGGGAAGGGCTCAGTATGTATCAGCCACCTGAGAATCCACACCCGGAATTTGGGGGGGGGGGGGGGGGGGCAGGGAGGTGGTGTCACAGCCTTGGGTGCCTGTAACCCCAAGCCAGGGGGTCCGGTGTCACAGTGTGTGTGTGTGTCCCCCCCCCCGCCTGCGCGGTGACAGCGAGTGGCGCGGGGTAACCGGAGCCTCTGGCGACATAAATGCCCGCGATTGTGCCGGGAAAGAAAAGGCGGCGGGGAGGAGGGGCGGGAGGGGAGGGGGACACGGTGACAAACAGGGACCCATTCACGGCGGCGGCGGAGGAGAGGGGACGGTCCCCAAGATGGCTGTGGGGAAACTGAGGCAGCGGGACACACACACACACACACACACACAGGGGGGCCGTGCCGGGGATATCCCGGGTGGTCCGGGGGTGTGTGTGTGGGGGGGGTGGTCTCCAGCCTGGATGTCGCTGACACCGAGTGGCTGAACAGCCTCGGGCACTTCTCTTGTTCCTGCCCCTGCTGGAGCACCCCCCACCCAGCTCCGTGCCTCAGTTTCCCCATTTGCAAGCGCTCAGCCCTCGCCCTCTGCACACAAAGCTTTTTTTCTTGGGGGGGAGGCCGGATTGCAGCCACTCTCCCTGTTGTGTGTCCCCCCCCCCCGCAGCACCTCCCCAAGCCCGGGGTGACGGGGACGAAGGCGGGAGGAAGGGGGGGTGCGCACAGCCTCCCCCATTTGGACCCCCCCTCCCCATGCCATAATTTCCAGGGGCTGATGCTACAGGGAGGGGGGACATGACACTGCACCGACCCCTAAACGTCCCTGTCACCCCAAAGAGGGGGCTGCCACCTCTCCACCCCACCGGCGGGGGGGTACGCCGCCCCCATTCCCCCCACCCCAGCATCAGGGCACGGTTCCTGCCCCCCCCCCCCCCAGCCCCCCACTCTGCCCACCTGAGCTCTGCCGACCACCCTCCGCTGCTGGTCCCTATGGCGCTGCCACCGCTGTCCCCACCGCTCGGAGCAGGGGACCCGGACGCCTGGGTCCCATAGCTGGGGGTGGGAGGTTGGGGGGGGTTGGGGGGAGGACGCCCCGACGGCGCTGGGGGGCTCCGGCGTCCCGAAAGCGGCTCAGCTGTCGTGTAACCCCCCCCCGGGGACCCCCGGGGGAGGGGGGCCCGCGCCCCCCAACCCGCGCCAGGTGGGAAGGTAGGGCTGATGTCACCGTAACCGGAGCCACTGCTACCCCCCCCCCCCCCCCCTTCGGCAGCTGTCACCGCAGCCGGGGACCCGAGAGGAGGGGAGGGGGGGGGGGGCACCCATGGGACACCCCGGTGTCCCCTCCCAAAGCATCACGGGAAAACGCCGGCACGAGCCCACCCGGTGAGACCCCCCCCCCAAAAAGCCACGGTGGGGACAGAGACCGTGTCCTCCGCCCCCCCCCCCCATCCTCACCGGGCACCGCCACCCCCGGCTCGGCTCATTCCCATGGGATCCCGGATTCCATAAGAAAGGCACCAGGAAAAGGAGGGGGGGGGGGGTACAACACACCGGGAAACGGGGGGCGGGAGGGGACGACAGTGGGAAATAAGGGGAGGGGGCACCATTACCCCCGAAATGTGGCACCCAAAGCGGTGGGGACACACGGAGGGTACCCCTCATTGCCACAGAGGGGGTTTGGGGGGAATCAGCAGTGCCCCCCCCCCCCCCAAAATCGCCATGGGGACCCCCCCCACCCCGACGTCCCAGCTGCTGCTGCCGCCGGGGCTGGGGGGTGGGGGGCGGGGGGCGGGGGGGTGTCTCAGCTCCCGCCCCCCGGGTTTCCGATGCGGGGCCGGTTCAGATGGCAGAGCCAGGAAGCAGCTGTCCCCACGGCGGGGACGGAGCAAATGTCACCCCGGCCACCTGGCACCGAGGGCTGGCCCTGGCCCTGCCCCCCCCCCCATATCCCCCCCCCGCCAAGCAGCACCTCCCGGGGAGGGGGGGGGGGGATGGGAGGCAGCACCTCCAGAGCTGGGGGGGGGGGGAGGGGGTGTGCAGAGAGGATGGGGAGACCCCAGCCTTGCATGGGGTCCCCGTGCCGGTGCCAGGGACACGGTGCCAGCAGGGTGGCGGGGGAGGGGTCACGGCACCCACCATTTACCTTGGCGCTTCCGCGGCTTCGCTGGTGGCTCAAATGTCCCCCCCGGCCTCGCGCTCCGGTTACCGGCTCCTCTTACAGCTGCCGTTTATAGCCCCCGGCCCTGTCCCCAGCCCTGTCCCCTCTTCATCACCCACCACCTCCCAGGGCTGGGGACCCAGGCGTCCGAACCACCCCCCCCCCCCAGGACACCCCTGACACCAAAGTGGGGGTCCGACCCCCTGACACGGGCTGCGGGAATGGTGAGGACCCTGCTGTCACTTTGGGTGGCTTTTGTCACCCACCGCGGGTGCCCCCGGGGTGACACGAGCCAGCCGGGTGCTGTCAGCACCTTTGACACCGGGCTGGGTGACACCCATGGGTGGCAGGTGACCCCGGCATGTCCCTTCCACCACGCCAGGGCCTGGTGGCCGGCCAGAGCCGCAAGGTAATTTGCATATTAAATGCACACTCATCTGCATATTGAGAACGGTTTTCCTGTCGAGGAGGTGTCACACGTCGCACCAAAAGAAGCCGCGTGGAGGGGACAGCGGGGGGTGGCACCCTGGGGTGCTGCCCCCCCCTCCAAATGAGACAGCCCTTGTCCCCTGCCCCTAATCACAGGGCTGCCGTGTCACCACCCCCCGATCACACCATTGTCCCCTGTCCCAGAGCAGACAGCTGCTCTGTCCCCCCCCAAGTTCACAGCCCTTGTCTCCTGCCCCCCCCCGGCCACACGGATCCTCCTGTCCTGCTGCTTCCCCCAAGGCACTTGTCCCTAAAAGAACACACCCCTCCATGTCCCTGCTGCCCCCCCAGGACTGTCACCACCCTTGTCCCCAAGGGCATCCACTCCCTGGTCTCCAAAAGCACTTGTCCCCCTTTGTCCATGCCAAGACAGCCACTGCCTTGTTCTCCCTGCCCTTCTGTGTCACCCTGGGGGGCTCTGCACCCTGGTCAGGTCCCCTGGGGCTGCCAAACCTTGCCTCCACACCCCACTTTGGCACCTACACAGCCCCAGGGCCACCCCGGCCGTGGGTGGCCACAGACAGGTCCTGCCAGCCGGAGTGGTTCTGGCCACTCTGAGTCACCGCTTCTGACCTCGTGCCTCAGTTTCCCCTCGGGCTGCTCCCACCCCGAGCCCTCAGCCAAAGCCTCACAGGTCCCCTGGATTGCACCTGCCCTGTGCACCCCGGGGTGCTCTGTCCCCTGGCAGCCCATAGCACCAAGGGACCCTGTCCCCAGCATGCCCCATACCCAGGATACCCCATCCCTAGGGAGCCTTGTCCCCAGGGTGCCCTGTCCTCAGGGCCCCTTGTTCCCAGACTGCCCCTGTCCCCATGGAGCCCATGTCCCCATGGAGCCCCCATCCCCAGGGTGCCCCATCCTTGGAGATCTTTGTCACCAGGGCACCTCATCGACATAGAGCCCATGACCCTGTGGTGCCCCAACCCCTGGGAGACCCATCCTGAGGGTGCTCTACCATCAGAGACCCTTGTCCCCAGGGCACCATCGTCCCCATGGAGCCCACATCCCCATGGAACCCCTGGCCCCCGGGAACCTCATCCCCAAGATGCCCTATCCTCTGGGTCCCTTGTCCCCAGGATGCCCTGTCCCCATGAAGCCCCCATCCCCAGGGTTGCCTTGTCCCCAGGGTGCCCCCATCCTGGGCAGGCAGAGGGACAAGATCCAACCCCCAGAGGCAAGAAACAAACCCAGCTCTGGCAGTGACCCTACAATAACAAACCAGTGGGGGTGGGAGGCTGCTCCACACACCCACCCACCTCCCAAAACCCCAGAAACCAACCCCAAATCCTGGGGAAAAAAAAAAACCCACAACAAACCAACACACCCTACACCCCCAAGTACCCACCGATCTCAGCGGAGCCGCAGGAGGTACCGGCGGCTGGGAGAGCTCGGCTCGTTCCACCTCCTCATTTTTTAAGCCTTAATAAGCCGGAGTCGTTGGGTTTGGTGGTTTAATTTCCATACCAGACTCCCCCGCCCCGGGCTGCTCCGCTCCAGCCGGGAACACGGAGCGTTTCCCAGCCCCAAGGCCGAGGGCCGGTGCCTCCCGCGCAGGTTTCCACGCTCCAAAGCCCTTGGATGGAGTTGAGTAAGATTAAAGGAGCAGGGAGAGGGGTAAGCACTGGGTGTCACCCTCCCCGGCGTCACACCACCCCCCTCCAGGCGATGGTGGCCTCGGAGGTGCCACCCGGGGTGCACACCCACCCGTGGTACCCGCTCTGTGGGTGCTCCTCTCCCACCCGTGAGCCACGCGCCTCTTGGGGACACGGAGGGATGGGGATCCCTGTGGGGACAACAGGAGCTGTGGCTGCTGGCGTGCCAGGAGGCCAGGAAGTGGCTGCTGGTGGCAGGGCAGGTGAGACCAGACCTGCGACCTCCTCCTCCTCCTTGTGGTGAGGCCAAAGGCTCACGGGTGCCATCCGGCTCCATCCCGATGCCAGCTGCCACATCCCACAATAGCCAGGGGACAGGAGCCACCAGGGGTGACACCAAACCCCCCACTGCCACCAGCACCCCGGCACAGGGACACCCCGAGCTCCAGCTGGGGTGTGGGATGCACTGGAACTGGGGCAGTGTGGGGCTGGGATGTGGGGTGGGATGTGGGATATAGAGGGTGCAGGTTGGGATGCAGGTTGCTGAGTGGGATGCAGGACACAGGGTGGGATGTGGGAGATGGGGTGTAGGATGCAGGGTGGGATGCAGGATGCAGGATGGGATGCAGGGTGGGATGTGGGATGTAGGCTGGGATGTGGGATGTAGGCTGGGGTGTGGGATGTAGGCTGGGATGCAGGAGGGGATGCGGGATAGGATCTGGATGCAGGCTGGGATGCAGGACAGGATGCAGGATGCCAATGGCAGCACGGAACAAAGGGCCATTGTCTGCGGCCGGCACGCCTCTCCGGAAGGTCGCTGTCCCCTCCCCACCCGCCAGCGGCCCCTTGTCCCCCCCCCCCAGCAGCCCCTTGTGTCCCCCCCAGCGGCCCCTTGTCCCCCACCTGCACCAGCAAAGCCCCCGGCGCCCCCCAGGTCGGCACAATCCAGCCCCTCCCCACCTGCACGACACCACCCACGGCAGGATGGGTGACAAGTGTCCTCGTGCCACGGGTGGCCCTGCCACGTGTGCTGGGTGTCATCTGTGTCCACCACGTGTGGTGTGTGTGCAGGCGTGTGGGCACCAGGTGTCACGCGTGTGCAGTGGGGGTCATCCGTGTGCAGGTGTGTGTGCATCAGGTGCCATGTGTGTGCACCACGTGTCACGTGTGTGCAGGTGTCAGCATATGCACCAGCTGCCACACGTGAGCAGGCTTGTGGGCACCAGGTGTCACGTGTGTCCTGGTGTGTGTGCACCACATCCTGTGTGTGCTGTTGGTGGGTGCACCAGTTTCACACGCGTGTGCGGGCGTGTGTGCACCAAGTGTCACGTGTGTACAGGTGTCAGCGTGAACACCAGCTGCCACATGTGTGCACCAGTGTCACACGCGTGTGCAGGCGTGTGTGTGTGTGTGTGCACCAGTGTATGGGCTGACCTCACTACACCCCAGCTCCTGGGGGGTGACGTGAAGGACGGTGCCACTGCTGGGTTATTTCCAGCTCCCCCACTCCATACCTACTGCCCCAGCTGGATCCCAGCTCCCAGTCCTCCCAGTTGCCACCTCAACACTTCCCAGTTTCCCGGCGCTTTATCTGGCAGGAGACGATAGATGCTGCTGACAATAAAAGCCATTCCTGTTCCCACCGGGAACCGGATCCCACCTCTCCGGGGGGCCCTTGGCTGCTGCCACCGAGGTCCCCTCCCACCCTCCTCTGTCACCTGGGTTGGGTGTCGGCGCTGGCTGCCACCCCCCTCTCCCTGTCCCCAGCTAAACCACACGCTGCCCCCTGCTCCGTGCCTCAGTTTCCCCCCCACCCGCCGCTTTGGCAGCCCCTTATCGCCCCCACAAGGACACACCCGCAGCCCCCGCTGCTCCCGGGCCACCCTGTGTCCCCTCCCCGATCCACCCGGCGTCAAAACCGACACGGAGCTCGGGCCGCGGGGCTGCCGGGTTGGATGAGATTATCCCGGCGGGCGGGATTATAGCGGGAAGAGCCGGGGATTAACCACGGCCCATCGGCACATCCATCGCACCGGCGGGATGGACTGGGAGGAACTGGAACCGAGCTGTGACCACCAAACCCTGGGGTTGGGGTCCCCTGGAACCCCCTCCGGGGACCGGTGGCTCCACCAGCCACTGTTTAATGAACCGGCTGCCGGGAACCGGCACAAAGAAACCAGACGGATCTTCCCCACTCCAGCCCCCCCCGCTCCCCGCCCCCCCCCTTTTTTTTTTTTCCCCTTTTAAATTTGACAAAATTGTAATTAAATAGGGAGCCAAATCCTGTTAGCGCGAGGCAGCCCCGCTGGGATCTCCTCCTTGCTCTCCCCTCCTGGTTTTGCCAAGGAAAGCAAAACCTCCCTCCCCCTTTTCGGGGGACACAACCAAAGCCTGAAGGTCCTCCCAGGGTGGGTTCCCAAGGGCCACCAGGTCCCCCAGACCACCGAGAGAGGGGCTGTGGGTACAGCAGCGTCCTTTGGGGACCAGCTCTGGCAGCCTCACCATCCTGGAGATGATGGGAAGGGAAGAGGAGCCCCCGGGAGCCCCCCCAGGACGCAGCCCCCCCGATACCGGTACCGATCCGGAACAAACGGGTCAAGCCACGGCACAATCCGGGTCTGCTCCTGGTTCTCCTCACTCCACGTTTCCAAACACAGAGCAGAGGCCACCACAGCAGCAGCAGCACCACGGAAGCAGCCCAGCCCGGGGGGCATCCCGCCCACCCGGCACCGGGAAAACCTCCCAGGTAGGAAAAAAATCGCACCCAAGGGACCCCCGGGAAAACAGCTGGAGAGGCAGATGCACCGAGAGAGCAGCCCAGCTCAGCCCACTGAAAAATTCCATCGCATCCAAAGTGGCAGCTTTAATTAAAAATCTTCCAGGTTGTCTCAGGATCCGAGCTGCGCCCGGCGCTGCAGCAGGAGCCGCAGTCGGACCCGGCCCCGGGTGAGCACCGAGCCTGAGGGGCCTCACTGAGCCCCCCGCACCAGTACAGCAGAGCAGGAGGGAGCAGGAGCCACTGGTTGGACTGGGAGGCTTCCCGGGAGCCACTAGTTGAACTGGGAGCCCTCTCAGGAGCCAGCTGTTTAACTGGGAGGCTTCTCAGGAGCTACTGGTTTAACTGGGAGACTTCCTAGGATCCACTGGTTGAGATGGGAGCCTTCCCAGGAGCCACTGGTTGAACTGGGAGACTTCCTAGGATCCACTGGTTGAAATGGGAGGCTTCCCGGGAGCCAGCTGTTTAACCGGGAGACTTCCCAGGATCCACTGATTTAACTGGGAGCCTTCCCAGGAGCTACTGGTTGAACTGGGAGCCCTCTCAGGATCTACTAGTTGAACCGGGAGCCGAACCATCACACGACACATGCAGAGGAAGAGATACCAGCTACAAGGCCCACGGGGGCAGGCGAAGGAGACAGGGACACCAGCCTGGTGCAAAGGCCCCCCCCCAAAAAAAAACCTCCCGGGTTTAGGGAACACACCGGGGGTCCCAGCAACCCCCCCCCCCCAGGCGGGGGCAGCTCTGCCCTGGGCAGCAGCAGAGCCACACACGCCAGAACACGCCTGTACATGTGGGCACACGCCTGCACACGCCTGCACACCGGGCCCCCCACCCCCCCCCCAGCCCGATTTGCCGCTGCCGGGGCTTGAATTTGGGGATTTCTCTTTGTTTATGGGAACGGCAGCGAAAACATCTCGGGAAGCGGCGGGTGGGAAGCACAGAAAGGAGCCGGAAGGAGCTAAAAAAGAACCGTCTGCCCCGCAGCTGAAACACCAGCGGCGCTCCCGGGGGGCTGAGCTGCCCCTCAGCACCCTCAGAGCCCCAATCCCACCCCTCCAAAGCCCTTTCTCCGGCCCCCCCCCCCCCACCACCTCCCACCACCCTCCATGCACAAACCCTCCCCGGCGCTGCCACGTGCCCCGGTGACAGCGGTGACAGCAATGACCCAATTCCCGTGTCACCCCGGGGACGCTGCGGCCCTACCCCTGCTGGCCCCAGCACCCGCCTGGATCCGGCCCCCCCCCGGCCCTAAAATTCCAATTCCCCCCCCCCCCTTTCCCTATAGCTAGAAGTGGGGGGCAGCGTGACCGGGGTCCTGCCACCCGGAGCCGGTTCCCGCACCCGCCGAGCCGGGAGCTGCCCTCTAGTGTCACCAGGCCCTAAATTGTCGCTAAAATTGCTTGGGGGGGGGGGACACGACGACGACGACACACAGAGGACCCCCACAAGCCAAGGCACCCCTTCACCGAGGCTGTCTCAGTGGGACGAGGTGGGGGGGCTCAGCCATTTCCTCCCCCCCCCCCCAATGCATCCCCGGAGAAGGACCCAAAGAGACTTGGGGTGCAGGGAGCTGGGGGTGGGACACACACACAGACAGTGGTGCCACATGTGCCATGATTGTCCCCACTTCTCCCAGGTGCTGGGGACAAGGAGAGGTGAGTGCCCCCGAGGAAGGAGGGGGGTCGTGGTAGTTCGTTCCTCCCCCCCCCCCCGGCTGCCCAAGGTGGGTGGAAACACCCCCCCTGGGGTAAGGGGTGGGGGGGGGGCTGCAATCTACAGTCCCCCACAGCTCATGGCCTTGTTTGGCAGAAGGGAAACTGAGGCAGGGCAGGAGGCAGCGCTCACCCAAGGTCACCCCGAGCTGAGGGCAGAGCCCCGTGCCTCCCTCCCCTCCTCCCCCCCCCGTTATTTTGGGGGGTGCTGGATCCCCCCCAAATCCCCCACTCCCTCCCCACCCCGTGGAGGACCCAGCACCCCAACTGCTCCAGGTTATGTGGGAGCAATGGAGGGAGGGGAGGAGGGGGGGTCGGAGGGTGCCTGGGATACCCTGCTGTGATGGCAACGGGGGGGGGGGGAATTCAGGTCGGGTTCAGCACCCCCACCCCATGTTATTTTAGGGTTACCCCCCCAAATCTACAGACAGTACAATGGTGCTGAGCCCAAAAAGGGGCGACGCCCCCCCCTCAGCCCCCCAGAAGCTACCTGCATGGGGCTCCTTGGCCCTGCCCTGATGGGGGGGGGGGGTACCAGCCCCCCATCCCACATGGGGGGTACCCCACTACCGAGGGGTGTCATCCACCTCCATCCCTTGTCCCCACCATGGGACAAGTTACGGCTCCAGGGAGACAGAGCAAGACACCCCTCAATTTGTGGGGGCTCTTCCCCCCCCCCCAGACTTGCAGGGTTATATGGGGGGGAGGGGGGTGCTTTACCATCAACCTCCCATGCTTTTTTGTCCTTTTGCTGCTCCCCGCTGCCTTTTTGAGGGCTGCATTTGCCAGCCCCCCCCCTCACCATTTCATCCCCTCTACCCCCCCCCCCCAGCCCAGCCTGCACGGGATCCCCCCCTTTTCCTGCCACCCCCACCCCCACCAAAACCCCAACACAACAAGCCCTGGATGCTTCCCAAAGAGAAGGCGGCGGCAAAACGGAGCCCGATGAAGCAGGGACACCCCCCCTCGCCCCCCCATCTCCAACCTCCCAGATCGGGGGGTGGGGGGGGGTCCCTCCGACCCCCCTGCACCTCACACCCATCACTCTATCCCGAGGCTGGGGGGGGGCGGGGGGTCGGGGTGCCGGCCCGGGGTGCTGATGGGTGGGATGGGGGCGTGGGAGGGGAGGGGGGGGTGGGACTGGA